>NW_028173142.1:0-87500 GCF_963971535.1 Notolepis coatsorum
ATCAGTACACCATCAGTACACATCAGTACACATCAGTACACCATCAGTACACATCAGTACACATCAGTACACATCAGTACACATCAGTACACATCAGTACACCATCAGTACACATCAGTAACATCAGTACACCATCAGTACACATCAGTACACCATCAGTACACATCAGTACACATCAGTACACATCAGTACACATCAGTACACATCAGTACACATTAACATAATCACTACACTGGCACATTACCATCACTACACTGGCACATTAACTATCACTACACTGGCACATTAACTATCACTGCACTGGCACATTAACCATCACTACACTGGCACACTAACTATCACTACACTGGCACATTAACTATCACTACACTGGTACATTAACTATCACTACACTGGCACATTAACCATCACTACACTGGCACACTAACTATCACTACACTGGCACATTAACTATCACTACACTGGCACATTAACTATCACTGCACTGGCACATTAACTATCACTACACTGGCACATTAACCATCACTACACTGGCACATTAACTATCACTGCACTGGCACATTAACTATCACTACACTGGCACATTAACTATCACTACACTGGCACATTAACTATCACTACACTGGCACATTAACTATCACTACACTGGCACATTAACTATCACTACACTGGCACATTAACTATCACTACACTGGCACATTAACTATCACTACACTGGCACATTAACTATCACTACACTGGCACATTAACTATCACTGCACTGGCACATTAACTATCACTACACTGGCACATTAACTATCACTACACTGGCACATTAACTATCACTACACTGGCACATTAACTATCACTACACTGGCACATTAACTATCACTACACTGGCACATTAACTATCACTACACTGGCACATTAACTATCACTACACTGGTACATTAACTATCACTACACTGGCACATTAACTATCACTACACTGGCACATTAACTATCACTACACTGGCACATTAACTATCACTACACTGGCACATTAACTATCACTACACTGGCACATTAACTATCACTACACTGGCACATTAACTATCACTACACTGGTACATTAACTATCACTACACTGGCACATTAACTATCACTACACTGGCACATTAACTATCACTACACTGGCACATTAACTATCACTACACTGGTACATTAACTATCACTACACTGGCACATTAACTATCACTACACTGGCACATTAACTATCACTACACTGGCACATTAACTATCACTACACTGGCACATTAACTATCACTACACTGGCACATTAACTATCACTACACTGGCACATTAACCATCACTACACTGGCACATTAACTATCACTACACTGGCACATTAACTATCACTACACTGGTACATTAACTATCACTACACTGGCACATTAACTATCACTACACTGGCACATTAACTATCACTACACTGGCACATTAACTATCACTACACTGGCACATTAACCATCACTACACTGGCACATTAACCATCACTACACTGGCACATTAACCATCACTACACTGGCACATTAACTATCACTACACTGGTACATTAACTATCACTACACTGGCACATTAACTATCACTACACTGGCACATTAACCATCACTACACTGGCACATTAACTATCACTACACTGGCACATTAACTATCACTACACTGGCACATTAACTATCACTACACTGGCACATTAACTATCACTACACTGGCACATTAACTATCACTACACTGGCACATTAACCATCACTACACTGGCACATTAACCATCACTACATAGCACATTAACCATCACTACACTGGCACATTAACTATCACTACACTGGCACATTAACCATCACTACACTGGCACATTAACTATCACTACACTGGCACATTAACCATCACTACATGGCACATTAACCATCACTACACTGGCACATTAACCATCACTACATAGCACATTAACCATCACTACACTGGCACATTAACTATCACTACACTGGCACATTAACTATCACTACACTGGCACATTAACCATCTCTACACTGGCACATTAACTATCACTACATGGCACGTCACCGGTGCTATAGATACAATTTGTATCTAATAGTAATACTTTTTTTGTATCTACTTTTCTCCTCCTTTTTCTGTATTTTTCTCCCATCCCAATTCTTTTTTAAATGTATTTATGTTTTTGGTAGATTTTTTATTTGTTTGTAATAAACAAATAAACACATTCGGGGCCATTGGGATTAGACTATGAGGCCAGCTTGAGGCCAGCTTTTCATTACAAGTTTTCACTGTGCGTGAGGTTGTTTGTAGAGCTCAATCTATATTTTATATTATTGCTGTGTCCATTGTCATTGTCAATTGACAGTATAAACCTTCCCTTCAATATGCCATAAAGAAATAATTTGTTCATCAATACGTTCCCGTTTTATAGCGTCGTGAATATGAACTATATACCGGAATGGTCTGGGGTAATTCCTGCAAAGCTAGTTATAGGGCGCTAAGCTAATAATGTTAAATCGATTGGCGTTTTGTCCCTACACAAGCTAGAGTTAAAAATCAAAATGCATATGATCGGTATCATGTTCCACCATGAATGCATGAAAGGGGGGGGGGGGGGGGGGGGGGGGGAGTCGTTTCTGATCATTGATTACCAATAACGGCATTCGTTATTGCAACATCATACGCTGACTGGGTGGATGGCTATGAGAACAAGGCCCAATCAGGCTGAAATTGACGTCAAATCGCTCTTACCTGTGGCCGGTTGGATTCCAAAAAGAATTTCCCAGTTATTTGATCGCCATCTGGTAGATCGATATGTCCATTGGCTGATGCTATATTCCTTTACCGCACACTGAATTCGGCGTCGCAAAAAGTATTCCAGGCGATCTGGTGAAGCCATAGCTTTAGGCTAACAGAAAAGCTAACCCGGAGCGAAAGAAAAGTGACACCCGGTCTGCAAGAGGGGAAACTGCATTCTCGAGACAGCGCCAATACCAGGATCTGGCCGGTACTGCACTTTCGGAGTCCCAATATGCCTTTTCCAGCCAAAATACAGCTCTGTGACAACATCCGGGGTATTAAAATGGAATAAAAACAAAAACAAGCTTAACACGTATATATACGTGGTTGGCCGCGAACCGGTTAACAACCTCTGTTCCTCCGTGGTGAGTCTTACCAGTGAGGGCGGCGGAGGTGTTGGAGCCTGCAGCCAGCATTTTGATTGGCCCGTGTGCTCTGAAGAAGTTCACCAGCTGGAAGGAGGTCCTCTCCTCAAAGTCCCCCACGCCCAGCTGACCCTCGTTATTACCACCTGTGGTGTACACGTTGCCCCGAGCTACACACAACACACACACACACATAGAGACACACACACACACAGAGACACACACACACACACACAGACACACAGAGACACACACACACAGAGACACACACAGAGACACACACACAGAGACACACACACAGACACACACACACACACACATAGAGACACACACACAAAAAGACACACACACACACACACACACACACACCAGGGACACACACAGAGACACACACACAGAGACACACACACAGAGACACACACACACACAGACACACACACACACAGAGACACACATACACAGAGACACACACACACACACACATAGAGACACACACAGAGACACACACAGAGCCTATGAAAGAACAGTGCAGTCATGTGGTAGTCATTGGTTGTGGATCATAAGCTCGAGATACCTGAGGGGAATAGGAGAGGAGAGGAGAGGAGAGGAGAGGAGAGGAGAGGAGAGGAGAGGAGAGGAGAGGAGAGGAGAGGAGAGGAGAGGAGAGGGGAGGAGGAGAGGAGAGGAGAGGAGAGGAGAGGAGAGGAGAGGAGAGGAGAGGAGAGGAGAGGTGTGAGGAGAGGAGGAGAGGAGAGGAGAGGAGAGGAGAGGAGAGGAGAGGAGAGGAGAGGAGAGGAGAGGAGAGGAGAGGAGAGGAGAGGAGAGGAGAGGAGAGAGAAGAACAGAACAGAAGGAGGAGGAGGAGAACAGAACAGAGAAGAGAAGAAAACAGAGGATAGGAGAGAAGAGAAAAGAGAAAAGATAAGAGAAAGAAAAGAGAAGAGAGAGAGAAGAGAGAGAAGAGAAGAAGAAAAGAGAAGAGAGAGAGAAGAGAGAGAAGAGAAGAACAGAGCAGAAGAGGAGAGATTGAGGATAGGAGAGGATAGGAGAGGTCACTCATTTGTTATTATTATCACATTGTTGTATATTATCAGATGCAAAAGAACTAAAAACCACCCAGGTACCAGACCTCCAACTGAGGTACAAAGAGCCACCACTAGGGGCAGAGTGAGTGAGTGACAGACGTACAAGACACGCATCTTCCTGGCAATAATCTTGAAAATCTTAAGAACATTAACCGACTCACGTGTCGTCAGACGTAATACTCACACGTGTAAACGATGGTGTGGTTTCGTCCGCAGGCCACCAGACGCACCTTCTCAGCCTTCAGAGCTGATCAAACAAGAGGGCATCTTTTTCAATCAATTATTTATTTAACATGGGATTTAACATACATTTTGATATATATATATATATAAATCAATATTTATTGGAGGCGATTAGAATGGCCAGGTGTCCTCCCTGTTGGAAGAGGCAACGGTTGCTATGTGGAAAAACCCACAGTTACTACAGTGTTGATATATGATAATTAAAACAACACAAATTTTCTAATTTGGCGTCTAATGACTGGATCTCACTGGAGGTCACAGTGGAACCCTAACCCTCTGACCTCTAACCTCTGCCCTCTAACCCAAGCTACATGTTACAGTCAGCCATGTTGGAGGAAAGACAACTATACAAACATTCTATGAAAGGCCTCAATTAATTATTGTGATATTAAAAAGCTGCTATAGATAACATTCAGCCACTAGATGTTAAAGGTGCTATAGATAACATTCAGCCACTAGATGTTAAAGGTGCTATAGATAACATTCAGCCACTAGATGTTAAAGGTGCTATAGATAACATTCAGCCACTAGATGTTAAAGGTGCTATAGATAACATTCAGCCACTAGATGTTAAAGGTGCTATATAGATAACATTCAGCCACTAGATATTAAAGGTGCTATAGATAACATTCAGCCACTAGATATTAAAGGTGCTATAGATAACATTCAGCCACTAGATATTAAAGGTGCTATATATAACATTCAGCCACTAGATGTTAAAGGTGCTATATAGATAACATTCAGCCACTAGATGTTAAATGTGCTATAGATAACATTCAGCCACTAGGTGTTAAATGTGCTATAGATAACATTCAGCCACTAGGTGTTAAATGTGCTATAGATAACATTCAGCCACTAGATGTTAAAGCTGCTATATATAACATTCAGCCACTAGATGTTAAAGGTGCTATAGATAACATTCAGCCACTAGATGTTAAAGGTGCTATATATAACATTCAGCCACTAGATGTTAAAGGTGCTATATATAACATTCAGCCACTAGATGTTAAAGGTGCTATATAGATAACATTCAGCCACTAGATGTTAAAGGTGCTATAGATAACATTCAGACACTAGATGTTAAAGGTGCTATAGATAACATTCATCCACTAGATGTTAAAGGTGCTATAGATAACATTCAGCCACTAGATGTTAAAGGTTCTATAGATAACATTCAGCCACTAGATGTTAAAGGTGCTATAGATAACATTCAGCCACTAGATGTTAAATGTGCTATAGATAACATTCAGCCACTAGATGTTAAAGGTGCTATAGATAACATTCAGCCACTAGATGTTAAATGTGCTATAGATAACATTCAGCCACTAGATGTTAAAGGTGCTATAGATAACATTCAGCCACTAGATGTTAAAGGTGCTATATATAACATTCAGCCACTAGATGTTAAAGGTGCTATAGATAACATTCAGCCACTAGATGTTAAAGGTGCTATAGATAACATTCAGCCACTAGATGTTAAAGGTGCTATATAGATAACATTCAGCCACTAGATGTTAAAAGGTGCTACAGATAACATTCAGCCACTAGATACATACAGATACTTTAGATACTAAATACAGCTTAATGTTCCTATTGACTTCCAGTGTGGAAGCAGCACCTTAATGTTCCTATTGACTTCCAGTGTGGAAGCAGCACCTTAATGTTCCTATTGACTTCCAGTGTGGAAGCAGCACCTTAATGTTCCTATTGACTTCCAGTGTGGAAGCAGCACCTTAATGTTCCTATTGACTTCCAGTGTGGAAGCAGCACCTTAATGTTCCTATTGACTTCCAGTGTGGAAGCAGCACCTTAATGTTCCTATTGACTTCCAGTGTGGAAGCAGCACCTTAATGTTCCTATTGACTTCCAGTGTGGAAGCAGCACCTTAATGTTCCTATTGACTTCCAGTGTGGAAGCAGCACCTTAATGTTCCTATTGACTTCCAGTGTGGAAGCAGCACCTTAATGTTCCTATTGACTTCCAGTGTGGAAGCAGCACCTTAATGTTCCTATAGACTTCCAGTGTGGAAGCAGCACCTTAATGTTCCTATTGACTTCCAGTGTGGAAGCAGCACCTTAATGTTCCTATTGACTTCCAGTGTGGAAGCAGCACCTTAATGTTCCTATTGACTTCCAGTGTGGAAGCCCTGGATGTAGGCCACAGTAACGTTTTAGGCCCAATCATCATCATCATCATCATCATCATCATCATCATCATCATCATCATCATCATCATCATCATCATCATCACCATCATCATCATCAACCTTTATTTATTCTCCAGATTACAATCGAGGACACCCTCATTTTCAATGTCGTCGAGACTTTACAGACATTTCAATGCACACATTTCTACAATATAACAATAATAAATATTAATAATCTATATAGTTCAAGTCAAGTGTCCCTTTGTTGATCCCCTTGGGGAAATTCAAGTGTCATAGCAGCGTGGGGGAGGGGGAGGTAAAAGGGAGGGGAGGTGATTGATTGATTGATTGAAAACTTTATTAACAGATTGCAGAATGTGTACAGTACAGTACAGCTCAATACATACAATTGTTAAGGGGATGCAGACCAGAGAAAGACTTTCGTCTTGTTTACATCAGGGTCCCCCATTTTACATTCATCATAACATATATGACATACATGACATACAGATAGACAGTACTGCTACATCTATACATTTTATGACATACCAGATTTACAAATACAGTACTGTTTGTGATACGAAAAGAGTCCAGAAAAGAGAGTATATACATTTGACGTAGAAACTGTACATTGGAGGAGGTTGGGTAGGTGGGGGGGGGGGGGGGGGGGGGGGGGACACACGTGTTTAGTCCCTTGTTTGAGCCGAATCTGGGTTTAACATGATTTGTGGAGCTCCCTCTGGTGTTGTGATCGTGGTATTCACTGACCTTTGGGAAGTATTTTGACATGTACATGGGTACCTTGGTCGCGTAGTGTATCTTGTAGACCAGGCCCATTGCTGTACTCTGTCGTCTACTCTAAGCCATCCTAGGTTGTCAAAGTGGGCAGGGGTGAGGTGGGTTCTAGGAGTAAGGTCAAGCAGTAGTCTGACTAGCTTGTTTTAAGATGTTTGTAATTTTGTTTTTGGCGCCTTTGAGGTGCTTTGGTACCATGAGGTGCAAGCATAGTCGTAGTACCCTTGAATGAGTGCTCCTGCCAGAGTCTTCAGGGTATTCTTGTTTACCAGAGAGGAGATCCGGTACAAGAATCGAGTTCGTTGGTTGACTTTTTTTATTACATTGGATGCCATTTTGTCACAGAAAAGATTTGCCTCTAGGATGGAACCCAGGTAGGTAATATCATCTTTCCTTGTGACAATATTGTCTCCCACTGTAACTGAGAAGCCGCCGGTCTTGCTGAGTTTGTTATTTGATCCAAAGAGAATGGACTCTGTTTTGCCCAGGTGTAATGATAGTTTGTTATCAGCGAGCCAGGTGCAGATTTTGCCTAGTTCCGTGCTGAGGGTTTTTTCAACCTGCAACTTGTTCTTGTCAGAGACCAGCAGGGCTGAGTCGTCCGCAAACAGGAACAAGTTGCAGTCACAAGCTGACGACATGTATTTGCATAAATTAGGAACAGTAGCGGTCCTAGTATGCTTCCTTGTGGAACACCACAGCTCACTGTGAGGGGGGGGGGGGATAGGGTACCGTTTACCTCCACCATCTGTTCTCTCCCCTCCAGCTAGGATTGCATCCAGCTCACTGATGAACTATCAAAACCAATTGCTTTTAGCTTGTCAATCAGAATGGAGTGAGGGTGTCATAGCAGCATGGGGGGGGGGTACAGTGATCCAAATGTAAACAAATAAGAAATAATAATGAAGACATGTTTTCATTCTCCATTTGATTGACTGAGCTCTTGATACAAGGAACAACATATGAGTTTTTAAGTCTATTTGTTGCATTTCGTGGCTGTAAAAAGTTTTGTTTACGTTGGTAATGTTTGTAAACACTAGAGTGAAAACTAGTATATTTTAATTTACAAAGAGTGAAGAAAGTATTCTCCATCTACACATAGAATGTAATCATGCGCCACAATGAAATAGTCAAAGACCACAGATTGGGGCTAATAATTACTAGAAGTAGGTTTTAGTGCCTCAAGTTTCAAGTTCACGTTTTGGTTTATTTGTCACATATAAGGTGCATTACAGTGAAATGCTTGGTTCTGTATGAGCCCCTGCGATTGTGCTACATACAGTAAAACGTTTAAAGAGTAAAGACCAAACACTATACACACATATACAATATACAAAACTAAAGTACAAACTAAAGTACAAAATGTCTCAAGACGTGTCTCTTACCTGTAATTAATGCTGTGTGTTCGTCCCCGCAGGCAATTTGGAGGGGGACGTCATTTTTAAGCCAAAATTTACTAGGGATGTTATCAGCAAATTTGCTCTTTCCAAACGTGAACACCGCTCCCGATTCTGTGAGATAAGAGATAAAAAGAAAATAACATATTCTGTGTTTCGGTTGCATTCGTTAGTTAATTGTGTTTTAGAATGAAAGTCAGGGTAACATTCTATCCAGTTTAAAACCATTTAAACACTATTTATTATTATTTGTATAACTTTTAATCACAAACAAACTTTAGCAACCGACACAAATCTGTCAAGTAGACCAAGTATGTTTAAAGGTGACATGCATTATAAATGTCATTTTTCAGTCTCTAGCAGTCTAGATACTATATCTGTTGTGAAGGGCCAGATTAAACCTAATATATATATTTATTTATATATATATATTTAATTGTATTTGTATATTCTCTAATATTCCTTGATATCCCTTGTATATTCCTTGTACAATATGCATTGAATATCCATTCTAGCCTACTGAACATCCCATAATAGTATCCATTCTACTATTGGTCGAGACCTTGGTGCCAGGCTGCCATACCCCCCAGACCCAGTTCAAACGTACCGCTCAACATGTACGAACAAGTCCTAGTTCCGCGTAGGAATCTGGCTACCGCACCACTAACGGTACTATTTGTTCATAGTGCGTATATATACTGCGCTACTAAAGTAGGACTTCCTTTTTCAGTCCAGTTTCTTACCCTCCAATAGAGTGACAGACGTAAAGCCTCCCCGCGACGCCACGTGTGGGAGTAAGGCCAAGTTCGGCCTACCATCGGTATTGAGACATCGTGTATATTAATATTTGAATAGTCATATTTGGCACTATATCGTCGAGTTGGATGTAGTCTATTAAGCTAATAATAGTCTGTTAATATATAGTGCTTCGTGCGGTGAGAATACTATCGTAGTCAGTACCCCATCGTTTCGGGCAGAAAACTGGCTGCTTATCCAGGATGATCGACCCCATGTGAGATTGCACCCGAGGAGCCCCAGAGCCGACGAGCGAGTGGACCTGCATACCGGATTATTCTACCGACGACAGCCCGCCTTCCCAGGCACGGATTATGCTTTGTATACAGTGATTATTCCATGGATAAAGACCCCCGACACTGCCGTGTGTTGGAACCCCCCCCCCTGGAGAGGACGCAAGGTGAGGAGACGCTCTGCAAGACGAGGTCGCTTCACGTCTCTCCCCCGTGGACCGGAGAGAGCCGGCTCACAGAGAGTCCACCTGCTTTCATCTGTGGTCCAAGGATCGCTGGCGCACCGAGCTGCACAACTGTGGGTTCACCCAGGATACCCTTGGCCGGACGAGGCAGCCAGACTCTACCCCCCCCCCCCCCTCCTACTCCTGTTGTCTTACAAGCGACCGGATTACCCCCCTTAGTGTATCCAGTCTTATAATCATTAAAGTATCATTGCTGTTATTCCTTAACTATTCCAGGTCGTATATTTACCGCCTGCGCCATCAGAGATTGGACATTCTCTATTGATATACCGACGAATACTCTTTGCCATAAAAGTGCATACTATTTCAATTCATAAATGTAATTAAGTGATTAAGTGCTTGCTCTACACACCATTGCTGTGTAGTAATAAACGCATACTTCGACTTGGTACATTTGTGTTGGATCGTTTCATCTACGTGAGAGTGTTTATCATAATATATTTATGCCGAGTACTGGGTGGCCGAATATAAAGTACAAAGGTAGTGGTAGTAAGTATCATATCTAGTAATACAGTCAGGGAATTGTACCCCTCAGTTACAATATCTATATCTGTATATCTCTTACCTACTCTTACTACTTACACTGCTGACCAGTATGACTTACTACCATAGTGTCTTTATACCTGTATCACTGTACATATTAATACTATATCTATATCTGTACATATCTCTTACCTACTCTTACTAGTTACACTGCTGACCAGTATGACTTACTACCATAGTGTCTTTATACCTGTATCACTGTACATATTAATACTATATCTATATCTGTACATATCTGTAACTGAGGGGTACAATTCCCTGACTGTATTACTAGATATGATACTTACTACCACTACCTTTGTACTTAATATTCGGCCACCCAGTACTCGGCATAAATATATTATGATGAACACTGTCACGTAGATGAAACGGATCCAACACAAATGTACGAATTAGAAATAGGTATTTATTTCTACACAGCGATGGTGTGTAGAGCAAGCACTTAATCAAATCAATCACATTTATGAATGGGAATTAGTATGCACTTTTATGGCAAGAGTATTCGTCGGTATATCAATAGAGAATGTCCAATCTCTGAAGGCGCAGGTGGTACATATACGACCTGGAATAGTTAAGGAATAACAGCAATGGTACTTTAATGATTATAGACTGGATACACTTGGGGGGGGTTAATCCGGTCGCTTGTAAGCCGACAGGAGTAGGAAGGGGGGGGGGGGTAGAATCCGGCTGCCTCATCCGGCCAAGGGTATCCCAGGTGAACCCACTGTAGTGCCGTTCAATGCGCCGGCGATCCTTGGACCACAGATGAAAGCAGGTGGACTCTTTGTGGGCCGGCGTCCTCCGGTCCACGGAGGAGAGACGTGAAGCGACCTCGTCTTGCAGAGCGTCTCCTCACCTTGCGTCCTCTCCAGGGGGGGGGGGGGTTCCAACACACGGCAGTGTCGGGGGTCTTTATCCAGGGAATAATCAACGTATACAAAGCATAATCCGTGCCGGGGAAGGCGGGCTGTCGTCGGTAGAATAATCCGGTATACAGGTCCACTCGCTCGTCGGCTCTGGGGCTCCTCGGGTGCAGCTTCACGTGGGGTCAACCACCCTGGATAAGCAGCCAGTTCTCTGCCCGAAACGATGGGGTACTGACTACGGTAGTATTCTCACCGCACGAAGCACTATATATTAACAGACTATTATTAGCTTAATAGACTACGTCCAACTCGACGATATAGTGCCAAATATGACTATTAAAATATTAATATACACGATGTCTCAATACCGATGGTAAGCCGAACTTGGCCTTACTCCCACACGTGGCGTCGCGGGGAGGCTTTACGTCTGTGACTCTATTGGAGGGTAAGAAACTGGACTGAAAAGGAAGTCCTACTTTAGTAGCGCAGTATATATACGCACTATGAACAAATAGTCCCATTAGTGGTGCGGTAGCCAGATTCCTACGCGGAACTAGGACTTGTTCGTACATGTTGAGCGGTACGTTTGAACTGGGTCTGAGGGGTATGGCAGCCTGGCACCAAGGTCTCGACCAATAGTAGAATGGAGACTATTATGGGATGTTCAGTAGGCTAGAATGGATATTCAATGCATATTGTACAAGGAATATACAAGGGATATCAGGGAATATTAGAGAATATACAAATACAATTAAATATATATATATATAAATAAATATATATATTCGGTTTAATCTGGCCCTTCACAACAATATCTCTTACCTACTCTTACTAGTTATACTGCTGACCAGTATGACTTACTACCATAGTGTCTTTATACCTGTATCACTGTACATATTAATACTATATCTATATATGTCAATATCTACCTACTCTTACTAGTTAATTACACTGCTGGCCAGTATGACTTACTACAATAGTGTCTACAAGATACACTACACCACTAAGGTACCCATGTACATGTCAAAATACTTGCCAAAGGTCAGTGAATACCACGACCACAACACCAGAGGGAGCTCCACAAATCATGTTAAACCCAGATTCGGCTCAAACAAGGGACTAAACACGTTTCGCAATTATGTAGGGATGCACCAATATGAAAATTGGCCGCCGATACCGATTGTTCAACTAACACTATCGGCCGATACCGATACCGATATTTGTATATTTGTATATAAGTATTTGTAAATTTTTTTTTTTTTTTTTTTTTTATTATTATTATTTTTTTTTAATGAAACTACTGTATATTTGTATGTGTATGTTTGTATTTGTAGGCCTCTTTACTTACTTAAAAAAAGGAAACATCAAGAAATATGTTTATGGTATCACTATCTCTCTCCCAGTATCGTCTTGCGGCCTGCAGAGGGATACTATTTTCTCAACCAGAGCTTTCAACCAATGCAATGGAACCATTCTTGCGACCTGCAGCGGGATACTATTCTCTCAACCAGAGCTTTCAACCAATGCAATGGAACCATTTTGATTGACAGTCGATTCGGCCAATTACGCCACACCGCTAGCACCCACCTCCTGCTGCACCCACCAATCGGCAAGCGTTTATAAATTTTTCTACTTCCGGGCATGCCGCCATTGTTCTGTTTGCGAATGCGAGAGCAGAACACACTTAACGTAGCTACGTTAGCTGCCCGGCCCGCCGACCGGCGCTCCACGCATGACCAAATGAGACATAATGATTTTACTGCAACAAATGTTATAATAAAACAAAGCCTTTCTATACATTTGTCTGGTTGAAAACTTTATTAACAGATTGCAGAATGTGTAGTTGGGTACGGAATGAGCAACGGAATGGAACCGAGCTATGAACGGACTAACGGAGTAATGCCTTGTTTACTGATATCTTCGGGTAAATAATATGCTTGTTATTGAACGTGTAACACTTCATTTTAACAGCAGATACTTTCTTAAATGCCATCTTCCCGAGAGAGGGTGTTGACGGGGAGTTGTGTTATTAATAGCATTGAACAGCTAACCGAAAGCTAGCGTTAACTATTGTTAAAGGTTTAGCCATAACGTTACCTTGGCTAAAGTTGGGGCTATTCTTAATGCAGCAATAATGACTGCAGACCTGCAAGCAAAGTACAGCAAGTTGACAAAGGAGTATTCCAACGCAAATCACATTTTCACCAGTAATGTTAGTCTTGCATCTAATAGCTAATAACGTAGCTACGTTAGCTGCCCGGCCCGCCGACCGGCGCTCCACGCATGACCAAATGAGACATAATGATTTTACTGCAACAAATGTTATAATAAAACAAAGCCTTTCTATACATTTGTCTGGTTGAAAACTTTATTAACAGATTGCAGAATGTGTAGTTGGGTACGGAATGGAACCGAGCTAATGAACGGACTCGGAGTAATGCCTTGCTGCTATGGGTAATAATAATATGCTGATGTTATTGTCCGTGTAACACTAACTATATAACGCTAATGCCACAAAACGAATGCCTTGTTAATCATAAGTAATTACTTTGATGCAGTAGCTTGTGTGTGTGTGGGGGGGACGGCAGGCGTTGTGCAGGTAGGTCGCGAGTGAACTTTTTTTTTTTTGCCTTTTGACGCTACACAAATTGATGGGTATTTATCGGCGACTGCTATCGGCACATTTGAGCTTATCGGCCGATAGGCCGATAGCAGTCAACAAGGCACTTATCGGCCGATACCGATACCCGACCGATATATCGGTGCACCCCTACAATTATGCCACATCAATGTGGAACGCCCTACCCACAGCTGTAAAGGAATGTGAATCACTACCCACTTTCAAAACCACTCTCAAAGAGCACCTACGGGAGACTGCAATTCTAAACTGGCCCCTGTAAATGTCCTAACTCAACCCCCTCCAATGTACAGTAAATGACCTAACCCAAGAATACACGAGGCCCCCTTCTTGGAACAAAGTATGTTTTCGTCAATATTCCAATGTACAGTCTTGCTTGTTGTACAGTTGTACAGTTTCCCCCACAACCCCCCCCCCCACCCCGCCTACCGCCCCCCCCCCCGACCCCACCCTCCCAACCACCTCCAATGTACAGTTTCTAAGTCAAATGCATATACTCTCTTTTTTAAACTATTTTTGTATCACAAACAGTACTGTATTTGTAAATCTGGTATGTCATAAATGTATAGATGTAGCAGTACTGTCTATCTGTATGTCATGTATGTCATAAATGTTATGATGAATTGAAAATGGGGGACCCTGATGTAAACAAGACGAATTGATTGATTGATTGAAAAGTTTATTAACAGATTGCAGAATGGGTACAGTACAGTACAGCTCAATACATACAATTGTTAAGGGGATGCAGACCAGAGAAAGACTTTCGTCTTGTTTACATCAGGGTCCCCCATTTTCAATTCATCATAACATATATGACATACATGACATACAGAGACAGTACTGCTACATCTATACATTTATGACATATCAGATTTGCAAATACAGTACTGTTTGTGATACAAAAGTGTCCAGAAAAGGAGTGTATATACATTTGGCGTAGAAACTGTACATTGGAGGATGTTGGTTGGGTGGGGTGGGGTTGGGTGGGTTGGGTGAGGGCTGTACATTGGAGGTGGGGGGGGGGGGGGGGGGGGGTTGGGTAGGGGACACACACACATTTTACACTGTACATTGGAATATTGACAATGCCTTACTTGGTCATTTACTGTACAACTAGGTTAGGACATTTGTAGGGGCCAGTTTCGAATTGCAGTCTCACGTAGGTGTTTTTTGAGAGTGTTTTTGAAAGTGGGTAGTGATTCACATTCCTTTACAGCTTTAGGCAGGGCGTTCCACATTGATGTGGCATAATTGCTAAACGTGTTTAGTCCCTTGTTTGAGCCGAATCTGGGTTTTACATGATTTGTGGAGCTCCCTCTGGTGTTGTGATCGTGGTATTCACTGACCTTTGGGAAGTATTTTGACATGTACATGGGTACCTTGGTCGCGTAGTGTATCTTGTAGACCAGGCCCATTGCAAGTTGCTGTACTCTGTCGTCTACTCTAAGCCATCCTAGGTTGTCAAAGTGGGCAGGGGTGAGGTGGGTTCTAGGAGTCAGGTCAAGTAGTAGTCTGACTAGCTTGTTTTGAGATGTTTGTAATTTGTTTTTTAGTGCCTTTGAGGTGCTTTGGTACCATGAGGTGCAAGCATAGTCGTAGTACCCTTGAATGAGTGCTCCTGCTAGAGTCTTCAGGGTATTCTTGTTTACCAGAGAGGAGATCCGGTACAAGAATCACGTTCGTTGGTTGACTTTTTTTATTACATTGGATGCCATTTTGTCACAGGAAAGATTAGCCTCTAGGATGGAACCCAGGTAGGTAATTTCATCTTTCCTTGTGATAATATTGTCACCCACTGTAACCGAGAAGCCGTCGGTCTTGCTGAGTTTGTTATTTGAACCGAAGAGAATGGACTCTGTTTTGCCCATGTGTAATGATAGTTTGTTGTCGGCGAGCCATATGCAGATTTTGCCTAGTTCCGAAAGTCTTTCTCTGGTCTAGTGGTCTGCATCCCCTTAACAATTGTATGTATTGAGCTGTACTGAACTGTACACATTCTGCAATCTGTTAATAAAGTGTTCAATCAATCGATCAATCAGTCTTTATCTGCATCACTGTACATATTAATACTATATATCTATAGACTTACTACCATAGTGTCTTTATACCTGTATCACTGTACATATTAATACTACATCTATAGACTTGCTACCATAGTGTCTTTATACCTGTATCACTGTACATATTAATACTATATCTATAGACTTACTACCAGAGTGTCTTTATACCTGTATCACTGTACATATTAATACTATATCTATAGACCTACTACCATAGTGTCTTTATAGCTGTATCACTGTACATATTAATACTATATCTATAGACTTACTACCAGAGTGTCTTTATACCTGTATCACTGTACATATTAATACTAACGTTACAACTGTACATACCTCTGATTAGCACTAGTATTACTCCGTGGTACTAATGTATATAATGTTACACCCAGTTGAACTAAAAATCCAAAGAAACAGACTAAGAAATGACGTAAACACCATGATCAGAACCGCAAAAAGAAATTTCATCAACGACAAAACTGAGGAAAACAAAAACAAACCCCGCGAACTTTGGAAATTACTCAATAATCAACTAGGCTGCAGTAAAAAACTTAAAACCAGATTCTCAAACATAAACATAAAGACGGACAACACGCTCATCACAGACAAGCTGGATGTAGCCAATTACTTAAACATCTTCTTCACAAACATAGCCACAACACTGGTAAACAAACTACCCTCCCACTCAGGGCAGTATGGGGTAGAACACATAGTAGCATACTACAAAAACCTAGGGGTCCACAAAGACGACTTCAAACTTGAAATGGTAACAACCGATGAGGTACTCAAAAAATTGAGCGCCCTCCAACCTAACAAGGCCACTGGCCATGACAACATCCCCTCCAAATTCCTCAGAGACGCAGCAGCCGCCATCACCCCAGTCATCACACACATAATAAACCTCTCTATAAGACAGGGGCACGTCCCCAAGGACTTCAAAATTGCGAGAGTGACCCCTCTACACAAAAAGGGCAGCAAATTAGACCCAGGCAACTACCGCCCTGTTTCTATTCTTACCTCCATCTCGAAAGTCATGGAGAAAATAGTCTACGAACAGGTCGAAAAGTACCTGGCGGAAAAAAACCTAATCTACGAATTCCAATCTGGCTTCAGAACGTCCCACTCCACTGACACATGCCTCCTCTATTTGAACGACCACATCAAACAAGAGGTGGACGCGGGCAAATACTGCGGCATGGTCATGCTGGACCTACAAAAGGCCTTCGACACTGTCAATCACTCCATTCTAATGGACAAGCTAAAAGCAATTGGTTTTGATAGCCTATCAGTGAGCTGGATGCAATCCTACCTAGAGGGGAGAGAACAGATGGTAGAGGTAAACGGTACTCTATCCCCCCCCCTCACAGTGAGCTGTGGTGTTCCACAAGGAAGCATACTAGGACCGCTACTCTTCCTAATTTATGCAAATGACATGTCGTCAGCCTGTGACTGCAATTTGTTCCTGTTTGCGGACGACTCAGCCCTGCTGGTCTCTGACAAGAACAAATTGCAGGTTGAAAAAACCCTCAGCACGGAACTAGGCAAAATCTGCATATGGCTCGCTGATAACAAACTATCATTACACATGGGCAAAACAGAGTCCATTCTCTTCGGTTCAAATAACAAACTCAGCAAGACCGACGGATTCTCAGTTACAGTGGGTGACAATATTGTCACAAGGAAAGACGAAATTACCTACCTGGGTTCCATCCTAGAGGCAAATCTTTTCTGTGACAAAATGGCATCCAATGTAATAAAAAAAGTCAACCAACTAACTAGATTCTTGTACCGGATCTCCTCTCTGGTAAACAAGAATACCCTGAAGACTCTGGCAGGAGCACTCATTCAAGGGTACTATGACTATGCGTGCACCTCATGGTACCAAAGCACCTCAAAGGCGCTTAAAACAAAATTACAAACATCACAAAACAAACTGGTCAGACTAATGCTTGACCTGAACCCCAGAACCCACCTCACCCCTGCCCACTTTGCCAACCTAGGATGGCTTAGAGTAGACGACAGAGTACAGCAACTTGCAATGGGCCTGGTCTACAAGATACACTATACGACCGGGGTGCCCATGTACATGTCAAAATACTTCCCAAAGGTCAGTGAATACCACAACCACTACACCAGAGGAAGCTCAACAAATCATGTGAAACCCAGATTCGGCTCAAACAAGGGACTAAACACGTTTCGCAATTATGCCACAACAATGTGGAACGCCCTACCCAAAGCTGTAAAGGAATGTGAATCCCTGCCCACATTCAAAACCGCTCTTAAAGAGCACCTACGGGAGGCTGCAATTCGAAACTGGCCACCGTAAATGCCCAAAACCCCCACCACCTCCTAATAGACAGTCTCCTCCCCACCGCATGTATATATTCCCTCCCTGCCGTATGTATATTTCCCTCCCACCCACCCACCCCCTCCTAATGTACAGTCCCCTCCCCATCATATGTATATACTCTGTCAGGATCTAGGGGTAACAGTACTGTATATTTGAATACCGCCTATGTCACAAATGTATCAGTACTAAATACCTATATGTCCCTATGCCATAAATGTCATGTATGTTGTGTATGTCATAAATGTCTATATGAATTGAAAATGGGGGACCCTGATGGAAACAAGACAAACGTCTTTCTCAGGTCTGCATCCCCTTAATTAACAATTTATATATATTAACAGACTATTATTAGCTTAATAGACTACGTCCAACTCGACGATATAGTGCCAAATATGACTATTAAAATATTAATATACACGATGTCTCAATACCGATGGTAAGCCGAACTTGGCCTTACTCCCACACGTGGCGTCGCGGGGAGGCTTTACGTCTGTGACTCTATTGGAGGGTAAGAAACTGGACTGAAAAGGAAGTCCTACTTTAGTAGCGCAGTATATATACGCACTATGAACAAATAGTCCCATTAGTGGTGCGGTAGCCAGATTCCTACGCGGAACTAGGACTTGTTCGTACATGTTGAGCGGTACGTTTGAACTGGGTCTGAGGGGTATGGCAGCCTGGCACCAAGGTCTCGACCAATAGTAGAATGGAGACTATTATGGGATGTTCAGTAGGCTAGAATGGATATTCAATGCATATTGTACAAGGAATATACAAGGGATATCAGGGAATATTAGAGAATATACAAATACAATTAAATATATATATATAAATAAATATATATATTCGGTTTAATCTGGCCCTTCACAACAATATCTCTTACCTACTCTTACTAGTTATACTGCTGACCAGTATGACTTACTACCATAGTGTCTTTATACCTGTATCACTGTACATATTAATACTATATCTATATATGTCAATATCTACCTACTCTTACTAGTTAATTACACTGCTGGCCAGTATGACTTACTACAATAGTGTCTACAAGATACACTACACCACTAAGGTACCCATGTACATGTCAAAATACTTGCCAAAGGTCAGTGAATACCACGACCACAACACCAGAGGGAGCTCCACAAATCATGTTAAACCCAGATTCGGCTCAAACAAGGGACTAAACACGTTTCGCAATTATGTAGGGATGCACCAATATGAAAATTGGCCGCCGATACCGATACCGATTGTTCAACTAACACTATCGGCCGATACCGATACCGATATTTGTATATTTGTATATAAGTATTTGTAAATTTTTTTTTTTTTTTTTTTTTTATTATTATTATTTTTTTTTAATGAAACTACTGTATATTTGTATGTGTATGTTTGTATTTGTAGGCCTCTTTACTTACTTAAAAAAAGGAAACATCAAGAAATATGTTTATGGTATCACTATCTCTCTCCCAGTATCGTCTTGCGGCCTGCAGAGGGATACTATTTTCTCAACCAGAGCTTTCAACCAATGCAATGGAACCATTCTTGCGACCTGCAGCGGGATACTATTCTCTCAACCAGAGCTTTCAACCAATGCAATGGAACCATTTTGATTGACAGTCAATTCGGCCAATTACGCCACACCGCTAGCACCCACCTCCTGCTGCACCCACCAATCGGCAAGCGGTTATAAATTTTTCTACTTCCGGGCATGCCGCCATTGTTCTGTTTGCGAATGCGAGAGCAGAACACACTTAACGTAGCTACGTTAGCTGCCCGGCCCGCCGACCGGCGCTCCACGCATGACCAAATGAGACATAATGATTTTACTGCAACAAATGTTATAATAAAACAAAGCCTTTCTATACATTTGTCTGGTTGAAAACTTTATTAACAGATTGCAGAATGTGTAGTTGGGTACGGAATGAGCAACGGAATGGAACCGAGCTATGAACGGACTAACGGAGTAATGCCTTGTTTACTGATATCTTCGGGTAAATAATATGCTTGTTATTGAACGTGTAACACTTCATTTTAACAGCAGATACTTTCTTAAATGCCATCTTCCCGAGAGAGGGTGTTGACGGGGAGTTGTGTTATTAATAGCATTGAACAGCTAACCGAAAGCTAGCGTTAACTATTGTTAAAGGTTTAGCCATAACGTTACCTTGGCTAAAGTTGGGGCTATTCTTAATGCAGCAATAATGACTGCAGACCTGCAAGCAAAGTACAGCAAGTTGACAAAGGAGTATTCCAACGCAAATCACATTTTCACCAGTAATGTTAGTCTTGCATCTAATAGCTAATAACGTAGCTACGTTAGCTGCCCGACCCGCCGACCGGCGCTCCACGCATGACCAAATGAGACATAATGATTTTACTGCAACAAATGTTATAATAAAACAAAGCCTTTCTATACATTTGTCTGGTTGAAAACTTTATTAACAGATTACAGAATGTGTAGTTGGGTACGGAATGGAACCGAGCTAATGAACGGACTCGGAGTAATGCCTTGCTGCTATGGGTAATAATAATATGCTGATGTTATTGTCCGTGTAACACTAACTATATAACGCTAATGCCACAAAACGAATGCCTTGTTAATCATAAGTAATTACTTTGATGCAGTAGCTTGTGTGTGTGTGGGGGGGACGGCAGGCGTTGTGCAGGTAGGTCGCGAGTGAACTTTTTTTTTTTTGCCTTTTGACGCTACACAAATTGATGGGTATTTATCGGCGACTGCTATCGGCACATTTGAGCTTATCGGCCGATAGGCCGATAGCAGTCAACAAGGCACTTATCGGCCGGTACCGATACCCGACCGATATATCGGTGCACCCCTACAATTATGCCACATCAATGTGGAACGCCCTACCCACAGCTGTAAAGGAATGTGAATCACTACCCACTTTCAAAACCACTCTCAAAGAGCACCTACGGGAGACTGCAATTCTAAACTGGCCCCTGTAAATGTCCTAACTCAACCCCCTCCAATGTACAGTAAATGACCTAACCCAAGAATACACGAGGCCCCCTTCTTGGAACAAAGTATGTTTTCTTCAATATTCCAATGTACAGTCTTGCTTGTTGTACAGTTGTACAGTTTCCCCCACAACCCCCCCCCCCCACCCCGCCTACCGCCCCCCCCCCCCGACCCCACCCTCCCAACCACCTCCAATGTACAGTTTCTAAGTCAAATGCATATACTCTCTTTTTTAAACTATTTTTGTATCACAAACAGTACTGTATTTGTAAATCTGGTATGTCATAAATGTATAGATGTAGCAGTACTGTCTATCTGTATGTCATGTATGTCATAAATGTTATGATGAATTGAAAATGGGGGACCCTGATGTAAACAAGACGAATTGATTGATTGATTGAAAAGTTTATTAACAGATTGCAGAATGGGTACAGTACAGTACAGCTCAATACATACAATTGTTAAGGGGATGCAGACCAGAGAAAGACTTTCGTCTTGTTTACATCAGGGTCCCCCATTTTCAATTCATCATAACATATATGACATACATGACATACAGAGACAGTACTGCTACATCTATACATTTATGACATATCAGATTTGCAAATACAGTACTGTTTGTGATACAAAAGTGTCCAGAAAAGGAGTGTATATACATTTGGCGTAGAAACTGTACATTGGAGGATGTTGGTTGGGTGGGGTGGGGTTGGGTGAGGGCTGTACATTGGAGGTGGGGGGGGGGGGGGGGGGTTGGGTAGGGGACACACACACATTTTACACTGTACATTGGAATATTGACAATGCCTTACTTGGTCATTTACTGTACAACTAGGTTAGGACATTTGTAGGGGCCAGTTTCGAATTGCAGTCTCACGTAGGTGTTTTTTGAGAGTGTTTTTGAAAGTGGGTAGTGATTCACATTCCTTTACAGCTTTAGGCAGGGCGTTCCACATTGATGTGGCATAATTGCTAAACGTGTTTAGTCCCTTGTTTGAGCCGAATCTGGGTTTTACATGATTTGTGGAGCTCCCTCTGGTGTTGTGATCGTGGTATTCACTGACCTTTGGGAAGTATTTTGACATGTACATGGGTACCTTGGTCGCGTAGTGTATCTTGTAGACCAGGCCCATTGCAAGTTGCTGTACTCTGTCGTCTACTCTAAGCCATCCTAGGTTGTCAAAGTGGGCAGGGGTGAGGTGGGTTCTAGGAGTCAGGTCAAGTAGTAGTCTGACTAGCTTGTTTTGAGATGTTTGTAATTTGTTTTTTAGTGCCTTTGAGGTGCTTTGGTACCATGAGGTGCAAGCATAGTCGTAGTACCCTTGAATGAGTGCTCCTGCTAGAGTCTTCAGGGTATTCTTGTTTACCAGAGAGGAGATCCGGTACAAGAATCACGTTCGTTGGTTGACTTTTTTTATTACATTGGATGCCATTTTGTCACAGGAAAGATTAGCCTCTAGGATGGAACCCAGGTAGGTAATTTCATCTTTCCTTGTGATAATATTGTCACCCACTGTAACCGAGAAGCCGTCGGTCTTGCTGAGTTTGTTATTTGAACCGAAGAGAATGGACTCTGTTTTGCCCATGTGTAATGATAGTTTGTTGTCGGCGAGCCATATGCAGATTTTGCCTAGTTCCGAAAGTCTTTCTCTGGTCTAGTGGTCTGCATCCCCTTAACAATTGTATGTATTGAGCTGTACTGAACTGTACACATTCTGCAATCTGTTAATAAAGTGTTCAATCAATCGATCAATCAGTCTTTATCTGCATCACTGTACATATTAATACTATATATCTATAGACTTACTACCATAGTGTCTTTATACCTGTATCACTGTACATATTAATACTACATCTATAGACTTGCTACCATAGTGTCTTTATACCTGTATCACTGTACATATTAATACTATATCTATAGACTTACTACCAGAGTGTCTTTATACCTGTATCACTGTACATATTAATACTATATCTATAGACCTACTACCATAGTGTCTTTATAGCTGTATCACTGTACATATTAATACTATATCTATAGACTTACTACCAGAGTGTCTTTATACCTGTATCACTGTACATATTAATACTAACGTTACAACTGTACATACCTCTGATTAGCACTAGTATTACTCCGTGGTACTAATGTATATAATGTTACACCCAGTTGAACTAAAAATCCAAAGAAACAGACTAAGAAATGACGTAAACACCATGATCAGAACCGCAAAAAGAAATTTCATCAACGACAAAACTGAGGAAAACAAAAACAAACCCCGCGAACTTTGGAAATTACTCAATAATCAACTAGGCTGCAGTAAAAAACTTAAAACCAGATTCTCAAACATAAACATAAAGACGGACAACACGCTCATCACAGACAAGCTGGATGTAGCCAATTACTTAAACATCTTCTTCACAAACATAGCCACAACACTGGTAAACAAACTACCCTCCCACTCAGGGCAGTATGGGGTAGAACACATAGTAGCATACTACAAAAACCTAGGGGTCCACAAAGACGACTTCAAACTTGAAATGGTAACAACCGATGAGGTACTCAAAAAATTGAGCGCCCTCCAACCTAACAAGGCCACTGGCCATGACAACATCCCCTCCAAATTCCTCAGAGACGCAGCAGCCGCCATCACCCCAGTCATCACACACATAATAAACCTCTCTATAAGACAGGGGCATGTCCCCAAGGACTTCAAAATTGCGAGAGTGACCCCTCTACACAAAAAGGGCAGCAAATTAGACCCAGGCAACTACCGCCCTGTTTCTATTCTTACCTCCATCTCGAAAGTCATGGAGAAAATAGTCTACGAACAGGTCGAAAAGTACCTGGCGGAAAAAAACCTAATCTACGAATTCCAATCTGGCTTCAGAACGTCCCACTCCACTGACACATGCCTCCTCTATTTGAACGACCACATCAAACAAGAGGTGGACGCGGGCAAATACTGCGGCATGGTCATGCTGGACCTACAAAAGGCCTTCGACACTGTCAATCACTCCATTCTAATGGACAAGCTAAAAGCAATTGGTTTTGATAGCCTATCAGTGAGCTGGATGCAATCCTACCTAGAGGGGAGAGAACAGATGGTAGAGGTAAACGGTACTCTATCCCCCCCCCTCACAGTGAGCTGTGGTGTTCCACAAGGAAGCATACTAGGACCGCTACTCTTCCTAATTTATGCAAATGACATGTCGTCAGCCTGTGACTGCAATTTGTTCCTGTTTGCGGACGACTCAGCCCTGCTGGTCTCTGACAAGAACAAATTGCAGGTTGAAAAAACCCTCAGCACGGAACTAGGCAAAATCTGCATATGGCTCGCTGATAACAAACTATCATTACACATGGGCAAAACAGAGTCCATTCTCTTCGGTTCAAATAACAAACTCAGCAAGACCGACGGATTCTCAGTTACAGTGGGTGACAATATTGTCACAAGGAAAGACGAAATTACCTACCTGGGTTCCATCCTAGAGGCAAATCTTTTCTGTGACAAAATGGCATCCAATGTAATAAAAAAAGTCAACCAACGAACTAGATTCTTGTACCGGATCTCCTCTCTGGTAAACAAGAATACCCTGAAGACTCTGGCAGGAGCACTCATTCAAGGGTACTATGACTATGCGTGCACCTCATGGTACCAAAGCACCTCAAAGGCGCTTAAAACAAAATTACAAACATCACAAAACAAACTGGTCAGACTAATGCTTGACCTGAACCCCAGAACCCACCTCACCCCTGCCCACTTTGCCAACCTAGGATGGCTTAGAGTAGACGACAGAGTACAGCAACTTGCAATGGGACTGGTCTACAAGATACACTATACGACCGGGGTGCCCATGTACATGTCAAAATACTTCCCAAAGGTCAGTGAATACCACAACCACTACACCAGAGGAAGCTCAACAAATCATGTGAAACCCAGATTCGGCTCAAACAAGGGACTAAACACGTTTCGCAATTATGCCACAACAATGTGGAACGCCCTACCCAAAGCTGTAAAGGAATGTGAATCCCTGCCCACATTCAAAACCGCTCTTAAAGAGCACCTACGGGAGGCTGCAATTCGAAACTGGCCACCGTAAATGCCCAAAACCCCCACCACCTCCTAATAGACAGTCTCCTCCCCACCGCATGTATATATTCCCTCCCTGCCGTATGTATATTTCCCTCCCACCCACCCACCCCCTCCTAATGTACAGTCCCCTCCCCATCATATGTATATACTCTGTCAGGATCTAGGGGTAACAGTACTGTATATTTGAATACCGCCTATGTCACAAATGTATCAGTACTAAATACCTATATGTCCCTATGCCATAAATGTCATGTATGTTGTGTATGTCATAAATGTCTATATGAATTGAAAATGGGGGACCCTGATGGAAACAAGACAAACGTCTTTCTCAGGTCTGCATCCCCTTAATTAACAATTGTATGTATTGAGCCGTACTGTATTGTACCCATTCTGCAATCTGTTAAATAAAGTTTTCATTCATTCATTCATTCATCATTCATTCATGAATCACCTGTACATATTAATAATATATCTATAGACTTACTACCAGAGTGTCTTTATACCTGTATCACTGTACATATTAATACTAACGTTACAACTGTACATACCTCTGATTAGCACTAGTATTACTCCGTGGTACTAATGTATATAATGTTACACCCAGTTGAATCACCTGTACATTGCACATTGCTGTTGCACTTTACTGTTAATACATTTGCACTCTTATTTTGAATAAGTTGAATGCCAACTTATTTTCGTTGTACTTAGCCCCTTTCGTGACTTTCGGTTTGCAAGCCTGTGGCTTTTGTGACCGGAGTCACTTGCCCACCCGCCCCGATCACCCAGTAGAGAAACGACCAAGCGTCGTCAAGGGGCTCGCGGTGTGTCAAGAATACATCAGAACTGAATTTCAAAGATACCCAGCGTACAATATGGGTCTAACACAGCTTCACGATGGGGTCTGGAAGCTCGGAGTTGCTAATAAACAGTTTAAAACATTGTTACTCGACGAGTGGTATTTACAGACCGAACGTCCATCTCCGCCGTTGGTGTCACAGCGCATGCGCACCATGCCGCGTTCACGTTACTGGGAAGAAGCGGAAGAACCAGAGGACATCTCGTTGCTACAACTAGGAAGCCTTCACGCTTTGACTATATATCTATGGATGAAACGCCCACATCCATACTTCCGCAATTCGTGACGCGAAGTGGGAGATATGGGGTCTATAAAAGAATCCCATATGTCCTAGTAGGAATTACCACTAGGAGGCTGACGTGAATGGTTTTTCCCAGTCGGAAACTGGTTCTTCCGCTTCTTCCCAGTAACGTGAACGCGGCATGGTGCGCATGCGCTGTGACACCAACGGCGGAGATGGACGTTCGGTCTGTAAATACCACTCGTCGAGTAACAATGTTTTAAACTGTTTATTAGCAACTCCGAGCTTCCAGACCCCATCGTGAAGCTGTGTTAGACCCATATTGTACGCTGGGTATCTTTGAAATTCAGATCTGATGTATTCTTGACACACCGCGAGCCCCTTGACGACGCTTGGTCGTTTCTCTACTGGGTGATCGGGGCGGGTGGGCAAGTGACTCCGGTCACAAAAGCCACAGGCTTGCAAACCGAAAGTCACGAAAGGGGCTACGTTGTACTGTACTTGTACTAATAATGCATGTGAATGTGATCGAATGTGATTTGAATCGAATGATCACAGCGACACACTGCTGCAGCGCGCACGCTGTTTGTTTACACACAACACAACACGTTTTCAATCGGTGTCGTCAGGAGAGAGATTCTCTACATTATGATGATTAATATTGTCTTATTATTATTACCGGGTATCTTCTCGTCCTCGGTCTCCGCGTCCATCTCTCTGTGTGTGTGTGTGTGTGTGTAAGCGGCTTTGTAGTGTCGTGTAGTGTTGTGTAGTCGGTGTGTAGTGTAGTGGCGTCTCTACAATTCGTAGCCGCATTTCTGCAGACCCCTTTCTGATTGGTTGAGCGAAGCCCCTCTCTGATTGGCCCCCCGCATGAGCCGAGACAAGCTCCTCTAGCCAGGAGTCGAAACTCCGTTGAATGAATGAATGAAAACTTTATTTAACAGATTGCAGAATGGGTACAATACAGTACGGCTCAATACATACAATTGTTAAGGGGATGCAGACCTGAGAAAGACGTTTGTCTTGTTTCCATCAGGGTCCCCCATTTTCAATTCATATAGACATATATGACATACATGACATACAGATAGTCAGTACTGCTACATCTATACATTTATGACATACCAGATTTGCAAATACAGTACTGTTTGTGATACAGAAGGAGTCAAGCAAAACTGTACATTGAGGGGGAGGAGACACTGTACAAACAAACACAATTGTACATTGAACTATTGACAAAACCATACTAGGTAAATGACTGTACATTGGAGGGGGTTGGGTTAGGATATTTACAGGGGCCAGTGTTGAATTGCAGTCTCCCGTAGGTGTCCCTTGAGAGAGGTTTTGAAAGTGGGTAGTGATCCACATTCCTTTACAGCTTTGGGTAGGGCGTTCCACATTGATGTGGCATAATTGCGAAACGTGTTTAGTCCCTTATTTGAGCCGAATCTGGGTTTAACATGATTTGTGGAGCTCCCTCTGGTGTTGTGATCGTGGTATTCACTGACCTTTGGGAAGTATTTTGCCATGTACATGGG
The DNA here is from genome assembly GCF_963971535.1 of Notolepis coatsorum. Lineage (NCBI taxonomy): Eukaryota > Metazoa > Chordata > Actinopteri > Aulopiformes > Paralepididae > Notolepis > Notolepis coatsorum. The sequence goes on from NW_028173142.1 coordinate 28,279, forward strand.
TACCTTGGTCGTGTAGTGTATCTTGTAGACCAGGCCCATTGCAAGTTGCTGTACTCTGTCGTCTACTCTAAGCCATCCTAGGTTGTCAAAGTGGGCAGGGGTGAGGTGGGTTCTAGGAGTAAGGTCAAGCAGTAGTCTGACCAGTTTGTTTTGAGATGTTTGTAATTTTGTTTTTAGCGCCTTTGAGGTGCTTTGGTACCATGAGGTGCAAGCATAGTCGTAGTACCCCTGAATGAGTGCTCCTGCCAGAGTCTTCAGGGTGTTCTTGTTTACCAGAGAGGAGATCCGGTACAAGAATCGAGTTCGTTGGTTGACTTTTTTTTATTACATTGGATGCCATTTTGTCACAGGAGAGATTAGCCTCTAGGATGGAACCCAGGTAGGTAATTTCATCTTTCCTTGTGACAATATTGTCACCCACTGTAACTGAGAAGCCGTCGGTCTTGCTGAGTTTGTTATTTGAACCGAAGAGAATGGACTCTGTTTTGCCCATGTGTAATGATAGTTTGTTATCAGCGAGCCATATGCAGATTCTGCCTAGTTCCGAGCTGAGGGTTTTTTCAACCTGTAACTTGTTCTTGTCAGAGACCAGCAGGGCTGAGTCGTCCGCAAACAGGAACAAGTTGCAGTCACAAGCTGACGACATGTCATTTGCATAAATTAGGAACAGTAGCGGTCCTAGTATGCTTCCTTGTGGAACACCACAGCTCACTGTGAGGGGGGGGGATAGGGTACCGTTTACCTCCACCATCTGTTCCCTCCCCTCAAGGTAGGATTGCATCCAGCTCACTGATAGACTATCAAAACCAATTGCTTTTAGCTTGTCAATCAGAATGGAGTGATTGACCGTGTCAAAGGCCTTTTGTAGGTCCAGCATGACCATGCCGCAGTATTTGCCTGCGTCCACCTCTTGTTTGATGTGGTCATTCAAATAGAGAAGGCATGTGTCAGTGGAGTGGGATGTTCTGAAGCCAGATTGGAATTCGTAGATTAGATTTTTTTCCGCTAGGTACTTTTCGACCTGTTCGTAGACTATTTTTTCCATGACTTTCGAGATGGAGGTGAGAATAGAAACAGGGCGGTAGTTGCCTGGGTCTAATTTGCTGCCCTTTTTGTGCAGAGGGGTCACCCTCGCAATTTTGAAGTCCTTGGGGACGTGTCCCTGTTTTATGGAGAGGTTTATTATGTGTGTGATGATTGTTAACTCCAGAGAGAGAGGCTGAACGCAATTTATACGCATGGAAGTATTGATTACGCCATAACGAATCATTAAAAGATATATACCGTTAACTGGAATATGTTGTGTGTGCCTTTACACATGTTGGATAGGATTATGTAATTGGTTTGTATAGCGTCGCGTATAACGTTATTTCGCGTGACTTCACGGTTTATTCACATTTCACAATTCATCGTCTTGTTTACATCAGGGTCCCCCATGTTCAATTCATGATAACATATATGACATACAGGTAGACAGATGGACAGTACTGCTACATCTAGACATTTATGACATACCAGATTTTGGACTTGTGGTAGGCCTAGACATTTTCAATTCATCGTCTTGTTTACATCAGGGTCCCCCATGTTCAATTCATGATAACATATATGACATACAGGTAGACAGATAGACAGTACTGCTACATCTAGACATTTATGACATACCAGATTTACAAATACAGTACTGTTTGTGATACAAAAAGAAAGGCTATACATTTGACGTAGAAACTGTACATTGGAGGAGGTTGGGTGGGTGGGGGGGACTATACATTGCTTCTTCTAAGTGTCTATGCTTTTTTTTGTCAGTATTTACTGGCTTTCAAAAAAATAACATCTTGTTGCTTGTGTGTTGAAGGACTTTTACCGAAGGGTTACACATATCATGTCTGCACGTACAGACGTGCGGTGAACCCATCCTGGACCTGCGTTGACCATACCTCTTTTGAGGCCACTGTGCGAATGACTCACCAGTCTGAGGAGGAGATCCTGGTGTGGGCAAGGTCGATGCAGGTCACCTGGAGAGTGGCCCATACATATATGTCATATATGTTATCATGAATTGAACATGGGGGACCCTGATGTAAACAAGACGATGAATTGAAAATGTCTAGGCCTACCACAAGTTCAAAATCTGGTATGTCATAAATGTCTAGATGTAGCAGTACTGTCCATCTGTCTACCTGTATGTCATATATGTTATCATGAATTGAACATGGGGGACCCTGATGTAAACAAGACGATGAATTGAAAATGTCTAGGCCTACCACAAGTTCAAAATCTGGTATGTCATAAATGTCTAGATGTAGCAGTACTGTCCATCTGTCTACCTGTATCTGAACCAAAATCTGCATATGGCTCGCCGACAACAAACTATCATTACACATGGGCAAAACAGAGTCCATTCTCTTCGGTTCAAATAACAAACTCAGCAAGACCGACGGCTTCTCGGTTACAGTGGGTGACAATATTATCACAAGGAAAGATGAAATTACCTACCTGGGTTCCATCCTAGAGGCTAATCTTTCCTGTGACAAAATGGCATCCAATGTAATAAAAAAAGTCAACCAACGAACGCGATTCTTGTACCGGATCTCCTCTCTGGTAAACAAGAATACCCTGAAGACTCTAGCAGGAGCACTCATTCAAGGGTACTACGACTATGCTTGCACCTCATGGTACCAAAGCACCTCAAAGGCACTAAAAAACAAGATTACAAACATCACAAAACAAACTGGTCAGACTACTGCTTGACCTTACCCCCAGAACCCACCTCACCCCTGCCCACTTTGACAACCTAGGATGGCTTAGAGTAGACGACAAATTTCAGCAACTTGCAATGTGCCTGGTCTACAAGATACACTACACCACTAAGGTACCCATGTACATGTCAAAATACTTCCCAAAGGTCAGTGAATACCACAACCACAACACCAGAGGGAGCTCCACAAATCATGTTAAACCCAGATTCGGCTCAAACAAGGGACAAGCAATTATGCCACATCAATGTGGAACACCCTACCCACAGCTGTAAAGGAATGTGAATCACTACCCACTTTCAAAACCACTCTCAAAGAACACCTACGGGAGACTGCAATTCGAAACTGGCCACCGTAAATGTCCAAACCCCCAGACCCACCCACCCCCTCCTAATGTACAGTCTCCTCCCCATCATATGTATATACTCTGTCAGGATCTATGGGTAACAGTACTGTATATTTGCATATCGTATATGTCACAAATGTAACAGTACTATATACCTGTATATCATGTACTGTATGTCCCTATGCCATAAACGTCATGATGTCATGTATGTTGTGTATGTCATAAATGTCACTTTGAATTGAAAATGGGGGACCCTGATGGAAACAAGATGAAAGTCTTTCTCTGGTCTGCATCCCCTTAACAATTGTGTGTATTGAGCTGTACTGTATTGTACCCATTCTGCAATCTGTTAATAAAGTTTTCATTCATTCATTCAGACAAGGAAACTCTGGGTAACTTGACAAAAACTTAGTCCAGCAGAAAACATAACACACAACTGTAAACAGACAGAACACAGAACTGTAAACAGACATAACACACAACTGTAAACAGACATAACACACAACTGTAAACAGACATAACACACAACTGTAAACAGACAGAACACACAACTGTAAACAGACACGACACACAACTGTAAACAGACATAACACACAACTGTAAACAGACATAACACACAACTGTAAACAGACAGAACACACAACTGTAAACAGACATAACACACAACTGTAAACAGAACACACAACTGTAAACAGACATAACACACAACTGTAAACAGACAGAACACACAACTGTAAACATACATAACACACAACTGTAAACAGACATAACACACAACTGTAAACAGACAGAACACACAACTGTAAACAGACATAACACACAACTGTAAACAGACAGAACACACAACTGTAAACAGACAGAACACACAACTGTAAACATAACACACAACTGTAAACAGACATAACACACAACTGTAAACATAACACACAACTGTGAACAGACATAACACACAACTGTAAACAGACATAACACACAACTGTAAACAGACAGAACACACAACTGTAAACAGACAGAACACACAACTGTAAACAGACAGAACACACAACTGTAAACAGACATAACACACAACTATAAACAGACATAACACACAACTGTAAACAGACATAACACACAACTGTAAACAGACATAACACACAACTGTAAACAGACATAACACACAACTGTAAACAGACAGAACACACAACTGTAAACAGACATAATAACACACAACTGTAAACCGCTGTGACCACATTCATCAGTTGGACAGTTATGGAGGAGTTCATGAGTTTGATTATTGTCCAGTTCTCCAGGGTGTCATCGCAGGACTCTGAGCCCTGGTGTGGGTTAGGGTTAGGGTTAGGGTTGCCTCTGAGCCCTGGTGTAGGAAAGGGTTAGGGTTAGGGTTAGGGTTGACTCTGAGCCCTGGTGTGGGTTAGGGTTAGGGTTGACTCTGAGCCCTGGTGTGGGTTAGGGTTAGGGTTGACTCTGAGCCCTGGTGTGGGTTAGGGTTAGGGTTAGGGTTGACTCTGAGCCCTGGTGTGGGTTAGGGTTAGGGTTGACTCTGAGCCCTGGTGTGGGTTAGGGTTAGGGTTAGGGTTGACTTTGAGCCCTGGTGTAGGAAAGGGTTAGGGTTAGGGTTGACTCTGAGCCCTGGTGTGGGTTAGGGTTAGGGTTAGGGTTGACTTTGAGCCCTGGTGTGGGTTAGGGTTAGGGTTAGGGTTGACTCTGAGCCCTGGTGTGGGTTAGGGTTAGGGTTAGGGTTGACTCTGAGCCCTGGTGTGGGAAAGGGTTAGGGTTAGGGTTGACTCTGAGCCCTGGTGTAGGAAAGGGTTAGGGTTAGGGTTGACTCTGAGCCCTGGTGTAGGAAAGGGTTAGGGTTAGGGTTGACTCTGAGCCCTGGTGTGGGAAAGAAGGTGATTTCTATGTTTTCATGGCCGTAATTTCATTGAGCTGTTAGTTCAGATTCAGTGTCCTCCGATGACATCACTGGAGGACATATTCAAACTCACTAACTTGCCACAATTGTCATGCAGCACGTGTGCAGAACGTGTACAGTTGGACGCGTGTAGTAATAATAATATAATAATAATAATAATAATAATAATAATAATAATAATAATAATAATAATAATAATAATAATAATAATAATAATAATAATAATAATAATAATAATAATAACAGCCCCTTTTACCTAACACAAGGCACGGCTGAAGCTCGTAGACACACTAGGAGCATCCAATCAGAATGTAGCTGAGCGTGCCTGTGTCACCTGCCAGCCAATCAGAATGTAGCTGAGCATGTCTGTGTCACCTGCCAGCCAATCAGAATGTAGCTGAGCATGTCTGTGTCACCTGCCAGCCAATCAGAATGTAGCTGAGCATGCCTGTGTCTGTGTCACCTGCCAGCCAATCAGAATGTAGCTGAGCGTGCCTGTGTCACCTGCCACGGCCTCACCACTTCCTGCCGCGGGGGTGAAGAGACGAGGAGCCACCAGCGAGTCGAAGCGTCACTCACTCTCATCACGCTCTGCCTCTGGAAGGACCCAGCGTCAGACTCTGCCACACTCTGGTTGAGTTCCCTGAGACCAGAGGAGAGTCTGAAGACTCTGGTTGAGTTCCCTGAGACCAGAGAAGCGTCTGAAGACTCTGTTTGAGTTCCCTGAGACCAGAGAAGCGTCTGAAGACTCTGTTTGAGTTCCCTGAGACCAGAGAAGCGTCTGAAGACTCTGTTTGAGTTCCCTGAGACCAGAGTAGCGTCTGAAGACTCTGGTTGAGTTCCCTGAGATCAGAGGAGCGTCTGAAGACTCTGTTTGAGTTCCCTGAGACCAGAGGAGCGTCTGAAGACTCTGTTTGAGTTCCCTGAGACCAGAGGAGAGTCTGAAGACTCTGTTTGAGTTCCCTGAGACCAGAGGAGCGTCTGAAGACTCTGTTTGAGTTCCCTGAGACCAGAGGAGAGTCTGAAGACTCTGTTTGAGTTCCCTGAGATCAGAGGAGCGTCTGAAGACTCTGTTTGAGTTCCCTGAGACCAGAGGAGCGTCTGAAGACTCTGTTTGAGTTCCCTGAGACCAGAGGAGAGTCTGAAGACTCTGTTTGAGTTCCCTGAGACCAGAGGAGCGTCTGAAGACTCTGTTTGAGTTCCCTGACACCAGAGGAGAGTCTGAAGACTCTGGTTGAGTTCCCTGAGACCAGAGGAGCGTCTGAAGACTCTGGTTGAGTTCCCTGAGACCAGAGGAGCGTCTGAAGACTCTGTTTGAGTTCCCTGAGACCAGAGGAGAGTCTGAAGACTCTGTTGAGTTCCCTGAGACCAGAGGAGCGTCTGAAGACTCTGGTTGAGTTCCCTGAGACCAGAGGAGCGTCTGAAGACTCTGGTTGAGTTCCCTGAGACCAGAGGAGAGTCTGAAGACTCTGGTTGAGTTCCCTGAGACCAGAGGAGCGTCTGAAGACTCTGGTTGAGTTCCCTGAGACCAGAGGAGCGTCTGAAGACTCTGGTTGAGTTCCCTGAGACCAGAGAAGCGTCTGCAGACTTCCTCCAGCCCACGTCTCCAGGACCGACTGTTCCTGCTCAGAGATGGGTCTCCTGAAGAGCACCGCAGCCTGGCTGGTGCTGACCTCTGGGCTTCCTGCAGCAGGTAAGCCCCCCCCCCCCCCCTCACCATGCTGAACCTTCACCCTGGTCTTCTGGATTCTAACCTCCGAGTGAGTCAGCGTTGGTATCATGAGAGTTGTTGAGAAATGGTTGAGGACATGGTTTTAGGTTTGTATACTTTGTACTTTTACTCCATTACATTTCAGAGAAAAAAAACATACTTTTTACTCCTTACATTTAAAATGCAGACTTACAAATACAAAGTACAAATCTCGCAGGTCCAACTATTTTAATTAGTATATTTGTTTCTCTGGCCGAACTAACGTTAACGTTATTAATCCTGCGGCCGCTCTTTATTTAAAAACAGCCAATCAAATCCCCATCAATGGAAAATGAACCCGCCCATACCCATGCTGATTGGTCCTAGAAAGCGGGGATCTTTGATTAAACACCTGCTATGAGAAGAATAGACAGTCAGAGTGACGAGCTACAGAAGATGGCCACAAACGATAGTACGAGTGATGAAGAGGACGAAACGGAACATTTCACTGCCCCGGAATAAAAAAAAGTTTTAACTTGAACTTTTTAGTACTTTATACATTTAAAAGTAGAAACTTTTTTTTTACTTTCACTCAAGTGTGTTTTTAGCCAGATACTCTGACTTTTACTTGAGTACGATTTTGAGACGGTACCCTTACTTTCACTTAAGTATAATTTCTGGGTACTTTTTACACCCCTGCTCACGAGTCACGAGCCGTCTCTCTAACAACACGGCCACTCCTCCCGCTCGTCGGCCATCTTGGAAGAGAAACAGTCTAACTACGGCGACGTGTCTCTCGTGTGTGTGTGTGTGTGTGTGTGTGTGTGTGTGTGCGTGTGCGTGTGTGTGTGTGTGCGTGTGTGTGTGTGTGTGTGTGTGTGTTCACGTGCAAAGAGAGAAAGATATCCTGGCTCTTAATAGGAAACTGTCCTGTACTGTTCATCAGATAGCGCTCAGCCCCCCTCCCCCTCCCCACAACCAACCCCCTTTTGACCACGCCCACCCACACAGCGAGGTGACTTCCTGTGTGCGATAACATCACACATGATGACACATTATCTAGTCCAGGTTCTTCATCAATGTGTCCAAACTCAGTTGCAGCCAAAGATATTCTGCCATACTGTGGTACACGTAGCGTAGGGTTATATTCAAAAGAGATTGCTTGTCTTTATGTTAAAGATGCTGTTTTGTTTGTTAAAATAAGTGTAGAGCATCTCTCCTAATTGGATAAAGTGGGAAGGGATACCAGCACATGTATTTAGTGTTTACTGCAGAGCAGGAGGGACTGGGAGACACATGTTACTGACCAGACACTCTATATCAGTGATGACTGTTTACTGCAGAGTGGAGGGACTGGGAGACCCATGTTACTGACCAGACACTCTATATCAGTGATGGCTGTTTACTGCAGAGTGGAGGGACTGGGAGACCCATGTTACTGACCAGACACTCTATATCAGTGATGGCTGTTTACTGCAGAGTGGAGGGACTGGGAGACCCATGTTACTGACCAGACACTATATCAGTGATGGCTGTTTACTGCAGAGTGGAGGGACTGGGAGACCCATGTTACTGACCAGACACTCTATATCAGTGATGACTGTTTACTGCAGAGTGGAGGGACTGGGAGACCCATGTTACTGACCAGACACTCTATATCAGTGATGGCTGTTTACTGCAGAGTGGAGGGACTGGGAGACACATGTTACTGACCAGACACTCTATATCAGTGATGGCTGTTTACTGCAGAGTGGAGGGACTGAGAGACCCATGTTACTGACCTGACACTCTATATCAGTGATGGCTGTTTACTGCAGAGTGGAGGGACTGGGAGACACATGTTACTGACCAGACACTCTATATCAGTGATGGCTGTTTACTGCAGAGTGGAGGGACTGAGAGACCCATGTTACTGACCTGACACTCTGTATCAGTGATGACTGTTTACTACAGAGTGGAGGGACTGGGAGACCCATGTTACTGACCAGACACTCTATATCAGTGATGACTGTTTACTACAGAGTGGAGGGACTGGGAGACCCATGTTACTGACCAGACACTCTATATCAGTGATGGCTGTTTACTGCAGAGTGGAGGGACTGGGAGACACATGTTACTGACCAGACACTCTATATCAGTGATGGCTGTTTACTGCAGAGTGGAGGGACTGAGAGACCCATGTTACTGACCAGACACTCTATATCAGTGATGACTGTTTACTGCAGAGCGGAGGGACTGGGAGACCCATGTTACTGACCAGACACTCTATATCAGCGATGACTGTTTACTGCAGAGTGGAGGGACTGGGAGACCCATGTTACTGACCAGACACTCTATATCAGTGATGGCTGTTTACTGCAGAGTGGAGGGACTGAGAGACCCATGTTACTGACCAGACACTCTATATCAGTGATGGCTGTTTACTGCAGAGTGGAGGGACTGAGAGACCCATGTTACTGACCAGACACTCTATATCAGTGATGACTGTTTACTGCAGAGTGGAGGGACTGGGAGACCCATGTTACTGACCAGACACTATATATCAGTGATGGCTGTTTACTGCAGAGCAGAGGGACTGGGAGACCCATGTTACTGACCAGACACTATATATCAGTGATGACTGTTTACTGCAGAGCAGAGGGACTGGGAGACCCATGTTACTGACCAGATACTCTATATCAGTGATGACTGTTTACTGCAGAGTGGAGGGACTGGGAGACCCATGTTACTGACCAGACACTCTATATCAGTGATGACTGTTTACTGCAGAGTGGATGGACTGGGAGACCCATGTTACTGACCAGACACTCTATATCAGTGATGACTGTTTACTGCAGAGTGGAGGGACTGAGAGACCCATGTTACTGACCAGACACTCTATATCAGTGATGACTGTTTACTGCAGAGTGGAGGGACTGGGAGACCCATGTTACTGACCAGACACTCTATATCAGTGATGGCTGTTTACTTCAGAGCAGGAGGGACTGGGAGACACATGTTACTGACCAGACACTCTATATCAGTGATGACTGTTTACTGCAGAGCGGAGGGACTGGGAGACCCATGTTACTGACCAGACACTCTATATCAGCGATGACTGTTTACTGCAGAGTGGAGGGACTGGGAGACCCATGTTACTGACCAGACACTCTATATCAGTGATGACTGTTTACTGCAGAGTGGAGGGACTGGGAGACCCATGTTACTGACCAGACACTCTATATCAGTGATGGCTGTTTACTGCAGAGTGGAGGGACTGGGAGACACATGTTACTGACCAGACACTCTATATCAGTGATGGCTGTTTACTGCAGAGTGGAGGGACTGAGAGACCCATGTTACTGACCAGACACTCTATATCAGTGATGACTGTTTACTGCAGAGTGGAGGGACTGGGAGACCCATGTTACTGACCAGACACTCTATATCAGTGATGGCTGTTTACTTCAGAGCAGGAGGGACTGGGAGACACATGTTACTGACCAGACACTCTATATCAGTGATGACTGTTTACTGCAGAGCGGAGGGACTGGGAGACCCATGTTACTGACCAGACACTCTATATCAGCGATGACTGTTTACTGCAGAGTGGAGGGACTGGGAGACCCATGTTACTGACCAGACACTCTATATCAGTGATGGCTGTTTACTGCAGAGTGGAGGGACTGAGAGACCCATGTTACTGACCAGACACTCTATATCAGTGATGGCTGTTTACTGCAGAGTGGAGGGACTGAGAGACCCATGTTACTGACCAGACACTCTATATCAGTGATGACTGTTTACTGCAGAGTGGAGGGACTGGGAGACCCATGTTACTGACCAGACACTATATATCAGTGATGGCTGTTTACTGCAGAGCAGAGGGACTGGGAGACCCATGTTACTGACCAGACACTATATATCAGTGATGACTGTTTACTGCAGAGCAGAGGGACTGGGAGACCCATGTTACTGACCAGATACTCTATATCAGTGATGACTGTTTACTGCAGAGTGGAGGGACTGGGAGACCCATGTTACTGACCAGACACTCTGTATCAGTGATGGCTGTTTACTACAGAGTGGAGGGACTGGGAGACCCATGTTACTGACCAGACACTCTGTATCAGTGATGGCTGTTTACTACAGAGTGGAGGGACTGGGAGACCCATGTTACTGACCAGACACTATATCAGTGATGGCTGTTTACTGCAGAGCGGAGGGACTGGGAGACCCATGTTACTGACCAGACACTCTATATCAGTGATGGCTGTTTACTACAGAGTGGAGGGACTGAGAGACCCATGTTACTGACCAGACACTCTGTATCAGTGATGACTGTTTACTGCAGAGTGGAGGGACTGGGAGACCCATGTTACTGACCAGACACTATATATCAGTGATGACTGTTTACTGCAGAGTGGAGGGACTGAGAGACCCATGTTACTGACCAGACACTCTATATCAGTGATGACTGTTTACTGCAGAGTGGAGGGACTGGGAGACCCATGTTACTGACCAGACACTCTATATCAGTGATGGCTGTTTACTACAGAGCAGGAGGGACTGGGAGACCCATGTTACTGACCAGACACTCTGTATCAGTGGTGACTGTTTACTACAGAGCAGGAGGGACTGAGAGACCCATGTTACTGACCAGACACTCTGTATCAGTGATGACTGTTTACTGCAGAGCAGAGGGACTGAGAGACCCATGTTACTGACCAGACACTCTGTATCAGTGATGACTGTTTACTGCAGAGCGGAGGGACTGGGAGACCCATGTTACTGACCAGACACTCTATATCAGTGATGACTGTTTACTGCAGAGTGGAGGGACTGGGAGACGCATGTTACTGACCAGACACTCTATATCAGTGATGGCTGTTTACTGCAGAGTGGAGGGACTGGGAGACCCATGTTACTGACCAGACACTCTATATCAGTGATGACTGTTTACTGCAGAGCGGAGGGACTGGGAGACCCATGTTACTGACCAGACACTCTATATCAGTGATGACTGTTTACTGCAGAGTGGAGGGACTGGGAGACCCATGTTACTGACCAGACACTCTGTATCAGTGATGACTGTTTACTGCAGAGTGGAGGGACTGGGAGACCCATGTTACTGACCAGACACTCTGTATCAGTGATGACTGTTTACTACAGAGCAGGAGGGACTGGGAGACCCATGTTACTGACCAGACATTCTGTATCAGTGATGACTGTTTACTACAGAGCAGGAGGGACTGAGAGACCCATGTTACTGACCAGACACTCTGTATCAGTGATGACTGTTTACTGCAGAGCAGAGGGACTGAGAGACCCATGTTACTGACCAGACACTCTGTATCAGTGATGACTGTTTACTGCAGAGCGGAGGGACTGGGAGACCCATGTTACTGACCAGACACTCTATATCAGTGATGACTGTTTACTGCAGAGTGAAGGGACTGGGAGACCCATGTTACTGACCAGACACTCTATATCAGTGATGGCTGTTTACTGCAGAGTGGAGGGACTGGGATACCCATGTTACTGACCAGACACTCTATATCAGTGATGACTGTTTACTGCAGAGCGGAGGGACTGGGAGACCCATGTTACTGACCAGACACTCTATATCAGTGATGACTGTTTACTGCAGAGTGGAGGGACTGGGAGACCCATGTTACTGACCAGACACTCTATATCAGTGATGGCTGTTTACTGCAGAGTGGAGGGACTGGGAGACCCATGTTACTGACCAGACACTCTGTATCAGTGATGACTGTTTACTGCAGAGTGGAGGGACTGGGAGACCCATGTTACTGACCAGACACTATATATCAGTGATGACTGTTTACTGCAGAGTGGAGGGACTGAGAGACCCATGTTACTGACCAGACACTCTGTATCAGTGATGACTGTTTACTGCAGAGTGGAGGGACTGGGAGACCCATGTTACTGACCAGACACTCTATATCAGTGATGGCTGTTTACTACAGAGCAGGAGGGACTGGGAGACCCATGTTACTGACCAGACACTCTGTATCAGTGATGACTGTTTACTGCAGAGCGGAGGGACTGGGAGACCCATGTTACTGACCAGACACTATATATCAGTGATGACTGTTTACTGCAGAGTGGAGGGACTGGGAGACCCATGTTACTGACCAGACACTCTATATCAGTGATGACTGTTTACTGCAGAGCGGAGGGACTGGGAGACCCATGTTACTGACCAGACACTCTATATCAGTGATGACTGTTTACTGCAGAGTGGAGGGACTGGGAGACCCATGTTACTGACCAGACACTCTATATCAGTGATGACTGTTTACTGCAGAGCGGAGGGACTGGGAGACCCATGTTACTGACCAGACACTCTATATCAGTGATGACTGTTTACTGCAGAGTGGAGGGACTGGGAGACCCATGTTACTGACCAGACACTCTGTATCAGTGATGACTGTTTACTGCAGAGTGGAGGGACTGAGAGACCCATGTTACTGACCAGACACTCTATATCAGTGATGACTGTTTACTACAGAGTGGAGGGACTGGGAGACCCATGTTACTGACCAGACACTCTATATCAGTGATGACTGTTTACTGCAGAGTGGAGGGACTGGGAGACCCATGTTACTGACCAGACACTATATATCAGTGATGACTGTTTACTGCAGAGTGGAGGGACTGGGAGACCCATGTTACTGACCAGACACTCTATATCAGTGATGACTGTTTACTGCAGAGCGGAGGGACTGGGAGACCCATGTTACTGACCAGACACTCTAAATCAGTGATGACTGTTTACTGCAGAGTGGAGGGACTGGGAGACCCATGTTACTGACCAGACACTCTATATCAGTGATGACTGTTTACTGCAGAGCGGAGGGACTGGGAGACCCATGTTACTGACCAGACACTCTATATCAGTGATGACTGTTTACTGCAGAGTGGAGGGACTGGGAGACCCATGTTACTGACCAGACACTCTGTATCAGTGATGACTGTTTACTGCAGAGTGGAGGGACTGAGATACCCATGTTACTGACCAGACACTCTATATCAGTGATGACTGTTTACTACAGAGTGGAGGGACTGGGAGACCCATGTTACTGACCAGACACTCTATATCAGTGATGACTGTTTACTGCAGAGTGGAGGGACTGGGAGACCCATGTTACTGACCAGACACTCTATATCAGTGATGGCTGTTTACTGCAGAGTGGAGGGACTGGGAGACCCATGTTACTGACCAGACACTCTATATCAGTGATGACTGTTTACTGCAGAGCGGAGGGACTGGGAGACCCATGTTACTGACCAGACACTCTATATCAGTGATGACTGTTTACTGCAGAGGGGAGGGACTGGGAGACCCATGTTACTGACCAGACACTCTATATCAGTGATGGCTGTTTACTGCAGAGTGGAGGGACTGGGAGACCCATGTTACTGACCAGACACTCTGTATCAGTGATGACTGTTTACTGCAGAGTGGAGGGACTGGGAGACCCATGTTACTGACCAGACACTCTATATCAGTGATGTCTGTTTACTGCAGAGTGGAGGGACTGGGAGACCCATGTTACTGACCAGACACTCTATATCAGTGATGACTGTTTACTGCAGAGTGGAGGGACTGGGAGACCCATGTTACTGACCAGACACTCTGTATCAGTGATGACTGTTTACTACAGAGCAGGAGGGACTGGGAGACCCATGTTACTGACCAGACACTCTGTATCAGTGATGACTGTTTACTACAGAGCAGGAGGGACTGAGAGACCCATGTTACTGACCAGACACTCTATATCAGTGATGACTGTTTACTGCAGAGTGGAGGGACTGGGAGACCCATGTTACTGACCAGACACTCTGTATCAGTGATGGCTGTTTACTGCAGAGTGGAGGGACTGGGAGACCCATGTTACTGACCAGACACTCTATATCAGTGATGGCTGTTTACTGCAGAGTGGAGGGACTGGGATACCCATGTTACTGACCAGACACTCTATATCAGTGATGACTGTTTACTGCAGAGCGGAGGGACTGGGAGACCCATGTTACTGACCAGACACTCTATATCAGTGATGACTGTTTACTGCAGAGTGGAGGGACTGGGAGACCCATGTTACTGACCAGACACTCTATATCAGTGATGGCTGTTTACTGCAGAGTGGAGGGACTGAGAGACCCATGTTACTGACCAGACACTCTATATCAGTGATGGCTGTTTACTGCAGAGTGGAGGGACTGAGAGACCCATGTTACTGACCAGACACTATATCAGTGATGACTGTTTACTGCAGAGTGGAGGGACTGGGAGACCCATGTTACTGACCAGACACTATATATCAGTGATGGCTGTTTACTGCAGAGCAGAGGGACTGGGAGACCCATGTTACTGACCAGACACTATATATCAGTGATGACTGTTTACTGCAGAGCAGAGGGACTGGGAGACCCATGTTACTGACCAGATACTCTATATCAGTGATGACTGTTTACTGCAGAGTGGAGGGACTGGGAGACCCATGTTACTGACCAGACACTCTGTATCAGTGATGGCTGTTTACTACAGAGTGGAGGGACTGGGAGACCCATGTTACTGACCAGACACTCTGTATCAGTGATGGCTGTTTACTACAGAGTGGAGGGACTGGGAGACCCATGTTACTGACCAGACACTATATCAGTGATGGCTGTTTACTGCAGAGCGGAGGGACTGGGAGACCCATGTTACTGACCAGACACTCTATATCAGTGATGGCTGTTTACTACAGAGTAGTGGTTCTGAGAGACCCATGTTACTGACCAGACACTCTATATCAGTGATGGCTGTTTACTGCAGAGTGGAGGGACTGGGAGACCCATGTTACTGACCAGACACTCTATATCAGTGATGACTGTTTACTGCAGAGCGGAGGGACTGGGAGACCCATGTTACTGACCAGACACTCTATATCAGTGATGACTGTTTACTGCAGAGTGGAGGGACTGGGAGACCCATGTTACTGACCAGACACTCTATATCAGTGATGGCTGTTTACTGCAGAGTGGAGGGACTGAGAGACCCATGTTACTGACCAGACACTCTATATCAGTGATGGCTGTTTACTGCAGAGTGGAGGGACTGAGAGACCCATGTTACTGACCAGACACTATATCAGTGATGACTGTTTACTGCAGAGTGGAGGGACTGGGAGACCCATGTTACTGACCAGACACTATATATCAGTGATGGCTGTTTACTGCAGAGCAGAGGGACTGGGAGACCCATGTTACTGACCAGACACTATATATCAGTGATGACTGTTTACTGCAGAGCAGAGGGACTGGGAGACCCATGTTACTGACCAGATACTCTATATCAGTGATGACTGTTTACTGCAGAGTGGAGGGACTGGGAGACCCATGTTACTGACCAGACACTCTGTATCAGTGATGGCTGTTTACTACAGAGTGGAGGGACTGGGAGACCCATGTTACTGACCAGACACACTATATCAGTGATGGCTGTTTACTGCAGAGCGGAGGGACTGGGAGACCCATGTTACTGACCAGACACTCTATATCAGTGATGGCTGTTTACTACAGAGTAGTGGTTCTGAGAGACCCATGTTACTGACCAGACACTCTATATCAGTGATGGCTGTTTACTGCAGAGTGGAGGGACTGGGAGACCCATGTTACTGACCAGACACTCTATATCAGTGATGACTGTTTACTGCAGAGCGGAGGGACTGGGAGACCCATGTTACTGACCAGACACTCTATATCAGTGATGACTGTT
This sequence comes from Notolepis coatsorum, assembly GCF_963971535.1. Taxonomy (NCBI): domain Eukaryota; kingdom Metazoa; phylum Chordata; class Actinopteri; order Aulopiformes; family Paralepididae; genus Notolepis; species Notolepis coatsorum. Next base: position 44,749 of record NW_028173142.1, read on the forward strand.
TACTGCAGAGTGGAGGGACTGGGAGACCCATGTTACTGACCAGACACTCTATATCAGTGATGGCTGTTTACTGCAGAGTGGAGGGACTGAGAGACCCATGTTACTGACCAGACACTCTATATCAGTGATGGCTGTTTACTGCAGAGTGGAGGGACTGAGAGACCCATGTTACTGACCAGACACTATATCAGTGATGACTGTTTACTGCAGAGTGGAGGGACTGGGAGACCCATGTTACTGACCAGACACTATATATCAGTGATGGCTGTTTACTGCAGAGCAGAGGGACTGGGAGACCCATGTTACTGACCAGACACTATATATCAGTGATGACTGTTTACTGCAGAGCAGAGGGACTGGGAGACCCATGTTACTGACCAGATACTCTATATCAGTGATGACTGTTTACTGCAGAGTGGAGGGACTGGGAGACCCATGTTACTGACCAGACACTCTGTATCAGTGATGGCTGTTTACTACAGAGTGGAGGGACTGGGAGACCCATGTTACTGACCAGACACTCTGTATCAGTGATGGCTGTTTACTACAGAGTGGAGGGACTGGGAGACCCATGTTACTGACCAGACACTATATCAGTGATGGCTGTTTACTGCAGAGCGGAGGGACTGGGAGACCCATGTTACTGACCAGACACTCTATATCAGTGATGGCTGTTTACTACAGAGTAGTGGTTCTGAGAGACCCATGTTACTGACCAGACACTCTATATCAGTGATGGCTGTTTACTACAGAGTGGAGGGACTGAGAGACCCATGTTACTGACCAGACACTCTGTATCAGTGATGACTGTTTACTGCAGAGTGGAGGGACTGGGAGACCCATGTTACTGACCAGACACTCTGTATCAGTGATGACTGTTTACTGCAGAGTGGAGGGACTGGGAGACCCATGTTACTGACCAGACACTATATATCAGTGATGACTGTTTACTGCAGAGTGGAGGGACTGGGAGACCCATGTTACTGACCAGACACTCTATATCAGTGATGGCTGTTTACTACAGAGCAGGAGGGACTGGGAGACCCATGTTACTGACCAGACACTCTGTATCAGTGATGACTGTTTACTACAGAGCAGGAGGGACTGAGAGACCCATGTTACTGACCAGACACTCTGTATCAGTGATGACTGTTTACTGCAGAGCAGAGGGACTGAGAGACCCATGTTACTGACCAGACACTCTGTATCAGTGATGACTGTTTACTGCAGAGCGGAGGGACTGGGAGACCCATGTTACTGACCAGACACTCTATATCAGTGATGACTGTTTACTGCAGAGTGGAGGGACTGGGAGACCCATGTTACTGACCAGACACTCTATATCAGTGATGGCTGTTTACTGCAGAGTGGAGGGACTGGGAGACCCATGTTACTGACCAGACACTCTATATCAGTGATGACTGTTTACTGCAGAGCGGAGGGACTGGGAGACCCATGTTACTGACCAGACACTCTATATCAGTGATGACTGTTTACTGCAGAGTGGAGTGACTGGGAGACCCATGTTACTGACCAGACACTCTATATCAGTGATGGCTGTTTACTGCAGAGTGGAGGGACTGGGAGACCCATGTTACTGACCAGACACTCTGTATCAGTGATGACTGTTTACTGCAGAGTGGAGGGACTGAGAGACCCATGTTACTGACCAGACACTCTATATCAGTGATGACTGTTTACTGCAGAGTGGAGGGACTGGGAGACCCATGTTACTGACCAGACACTCTGTATCAGTGATGACTGTTTACTGCAGAGTGGAGGGACTGGGAGACCCATGTTACTGACCAGACACTCTGTATCAGTGATGACTGTTTACTACAGAGCAGGAGGGACTGGGAGACCCATGTTACTGACCAGACATTCTGTATCAGTGATGACTGTTTACTACAGAGCAGGAGGGACTGAGAGACCCATGTTACTGACCAGACACTCTGTATCAGTGATGACTGTTTACTGCAGAGCAGAGGGACTGAGAGACCCATGTTACTGACCAGACACTCTGTATCAGTGATGACTGTTTACTGCAGAGCGGAGGGACTGGGAGACCCATGTTACTGACCAGACACTCTATATCAGTGATGACTGTTTACTGCAGAGTGGAGGGACTGGGAGACCCATGTTACTGACCAGACACTCTATATCAGTGATGGCTGTTTACTGCAGAGTGGAGGGACTGGGATACCCATGTTACTGACCAGACACTATATCAGTGATGACTGTTTACTGCAGAGCGGAGGGACTGGGAGACCCATGTTACTGACCAGACACTCTATATCAGTGATGACTGTTTACTGCAGAGTGGAGGGACTGGGAGACCCATGTTACTGACCAGACACTCTATATCAGTGATGGCTGTTTACTGCAGAGTGGAGGGACTGGGAGACCCATGTTACTGACCAGACACTCTGTATCAGTGATGACTGTTTACTGCAGAGTGGAGGGACTGGGAGACCCATGTTACTGACCAGACACTATATATCAGTGATGACTGTTTACTGCAGAGTGGAGGGACTGAGAGACCCATGTTACTGACCAGACACTATATCAGTGATGACTGTTTACTGCAGAGTGGAGGGACTGGGAGACCCATGTTACTGACCAGACACTCTATATCAGTGATGGCTGTTTACTACAGAGCAGGAGGGACTGGGAGACCCATGTTACTGACCAGACACTCTGTATCAGTGATGACTGTTTACTACAGAGCAGGAGGGACTGAGAGACCCATGTTACTGACCAGACACTCTGTATCAGTGATGACTGTTTACTGCAGAGCAGAGGGACTGAGAGACCCATGTTACTGACCAGACACTCTGTATCAGCGATGACTGTTTACTACAGAGCGGAGGGACTGGGAGACCCATGTTACTGACCAGACACTCTATATCAGTGATGACTGTTTACTGCAGAGTGGAGGGACTGGGAGACCCATGTTACTGACCAGACACTCTATATCAGTGATGGCTGTTTACTGCAGAGTGGAGGGACTGGGAGACCCATGTTACTCCCCAGACACTCTATATCAGTGATGACTGTTTACTGCAGAGCGGAGGGACTGGGAGACCCATGTTACTGACCAGACACTCTATATCAGTGATGACTGTTTACTGCAGAGTGGAGTGACTGGGAGACCCATGTTACTGACCAGACACTCTATATCAGTGATGGCTGTTTACTGCAGAGTGGAGGGACTGGGAGACCCATGTTACTGACCAGACACTCTGTATCAGTGATGACTGTTTACTGCAGAGTGGAGGGACTGAGAGACCCATGTTACTGACCAGACACTCTATATCAGTGATGACTGTTTACTGCAGAGTGGAGGGACTGGGAGACCCATGTTACTGACCAGACACTCTGTATCAGTGATGACTGTTTACTGCAGAGTGGAGGGACTGGGAGACCCATGTTACTGACCAGACACTCTGTATCAGTGATGACTGTTTACTACAGAGCAGGAGGGACTGGGAGACCCATGTTACTGACCAGACATTCTGTATCAGTGATGACTGTTTACTACAGAGCAGGAGGGACTGAGAGACCCATGTTACTGACCAGACACTCTGTATCAGTGATGACTGTTTACTGCAGAGCAGAGGGACTGAGAGACCCATGTTACTGACCAGACACTCTGTATCAGTGATGACTGTTTACTGCAGAGCGGAGGGACTGGGAGACCCATGTTACTGACCAGACACTCTATATCAGTGATGACTGTTTACTGCAGAGTGGAGGGACTGGGAGACCCATGTTACTGACCAGACACTCTATATCAGTGATGGCTGTTTACTGCAGAGTGGAGGGACTGGGTTACCCATGTTACTGACCAGACACTCTATATCAGTGATGACTGTTTACTGCAGAGCGGAGGGACTGGGAGACCCATGTTACTGACCAGACACTATATATCAGTGATGACTGTTTACTGCAGAGTGGAGGGACTGGGAGACCCATGTTACTGACCAGACACTCTATATCAGTGATGACTGTTTACTGCAGAGCGGAGGGACTGGGAGACCCATGTTACTGACCAGACACTCTATATCAGTGATGACTGTTTACTGCAGAGTGGAGGGACTGGGAGACCCATGTTACTGACCAGACACTCTATATCAGTGATGACTGTTTACTGCAGAGCGGAGGGACTGGGAGACCCATGTTACTGACCAGACACTCTATATCAGTGATGACTGTTTACTGCAGAGTGGAGGGACTGGGAGACCCATGTTACTGACCAGACACTCTGTATCAGTGATGACTGTTTACTGCAGAGTGGAGGGACTGAGAGACCCATGTTACTGACCAGACACTCTATATCAGTGATGACTGTTTACTACAGAGTGGAGGGACTGGGAGACCCATGTTACTGACCAGACACTCTATATCAGTGATGACTGTTTACTGCAGAGTGGAGGGACTGGGAGACCCATGTTACTGACCAGACACTATATATCAGTGATGACTGTTTACTGCAGAGTGGAGGGACTGGGAGACCCATGTTACTGACCAGACACTCTATATCAGTGATGACTGTTTACTGCAGAGCGGAGGGACTGGGAGACCCATGTTACTGACCAGACACTCTATATCAGTGATGACTGTTTACTGCAGAGTGGAGGGACTGGGAGACCCATGTTACTGACCAGACACTCTATATCAGTGATGACTGTTTACTGCAGAGCGGAGGGACTGGGAGACCCATGTTACTGACCAGACACTCTATATCAGTGATGACTGTTTACTGCAGAGTGGAGGGACTGGGAGACCCATGTTACTGACCAGACACTCTGTATCAGTGATGACTGTTTACTGCAGAGTGGAGGGACTGAGAGACCCATGTTACTGACCAGACACTCTATATCAGTGATGACTGTTTACTACAGAGTGGAGGGACTGGGAGACCCATGTTACTGACCAGACACTCTATATCAGTGATGACTGTTTACTGCAGAGTGGAGGGACTGGGAGACCCATGTTACTGACCAGACACTCTATATCAGTGATGGCTGTTTACTGCAGAATGGAGGGACTGGGAGACCCATGTTACTGACCAGACACTCTATATCAGTGATGACTGTTTACTGCAGAGCGGAGGGACTGGGAGACCCATGTTACTGACCAGACACTCTATATCAGTGATGACTGTTTACTGCAGAGTGGAGGGACTGGGAGACCCATGTTACTGACCAGACACTCTATATCAGTGATGGCTGTTTACTGCAGAGTGGAGGGACTGGGAGACCCATGTTACTGACCAGACACTCTGTATCAGTGATGACTGTTTACTGCAGAGTGGAGGGACTGAGAGACCCATGTTACTGACCAGACACTCTATATCAGTGATGACTGTTTACTGCAGAGTGGAGGGACTGGGAGACCCATGTTACTGACCAGACACTCTATATCAAGGGACACCTACGGGAGACTGCAATTCAACACTGGCCCCTGTAAATATCCTAACCCAACCCCCTCCAATGTACAGTCATTTACCTAGTATGGTTTTGTCAATAGTTCAATGTACAATTGTGTTTGTTTGTACAGTGTCTCCTCCCCCCCCCCCCTCAATGTACAGTGTTACTTGTTTATACAGTGTGCCCCCCGCCCCCCCCCCCCCCCCCCCCCAACCACCTCCAATGTAAATTACCCAGTATGGTTGTCAATATCCCAATGTACCCAACCCCCCCCACCCAACCTCCTCCAATGTACAGTTTCTACGTCAAATGTATATACTCCCTTTTCTTGACTCCTTCTGTACCACAAACAGTACTGTATTTGCAAATCTGGTATGTCATAAATGTATAGGTGTAGCAGTACTGACTATCTGTATGTCATGTATGTCATATATGTCTATATGAATTGAAAATGGGGGACCCTGATGGAAACAAGACAAACGTCTTTCTCAGGTCTGCATCCCCTTAACAATTGTATGTATTGAGCCGTACTGTATTGTACCCATTCTGCAATCTGTTAAATAAAGTTTTCATTCATTCATTCAATCAGTGATGTCTGTTTACTGCAGAGTGGAGGGACTGGGAGACCCATGTTACTGACCAGACACTCTATATCAGTGATGACTGTTTACTGCAGAGTGGAGGGACTGGGAGACCCATGTTACTGACCAGACACTCTGTATCAGTGATGACTGTTTACTACAGAGCAGGAGGGACTGGGAGACCCATGTTACTGACCAGACACTCTGTATCAGTGATGACTGTTTACTACAGAGCAGGAGGGACTGAGAGACCCATGTTACTGACCAGACACTCTATATCAGTGATGACTGTTTACTGCAGAGTGGAGGGACTGGGAGACCCATGTTACTGACCAGACACTCTGTATCAGTGATGGCTGTTTACTGCAGAGTGGAGGGACTGGGAGACCCATGTTACTGACCAGACACTCTATATCAGTGATGGCTGTTTACTGCAGAGTGGAGGGACTGGGAGACCCATGTTACTGACCAGACACTCTATATCAGTGATGACTGTTTACTGCAGAGCGGAGGGACTGGGAGACCCATGTTACTGACCAGACACTCTATATCAGTGATGACTGTTTACTGCAGAGTGGAGGGACTGGGAGACCCATGTTACTGACCAGACACTCTATATCAGTGATGACTGTTTACTGCAGAGCGGAGGGACTGGGAGACCCATGTTACTGACCAGACACTCTATATCAGTGATGACTGTTTACTGCAGAGTGGAGGGACTGGGAGACCCATGTTACTGACCAGACACTCTATATCAGTGATGACTGTTTACTGCAGAGCAGAGGGACTGAGAGACCCATGTTACTGACCAGACACTATATATCAGTGATGACTGTTTACTGCAGAGTGGAGGGACTGGGAGACCCATGTTACTGACCAGACACTCTATATCAGTGATGACTGTTTACTGCAGAGCGGAGGGACTGGGAGACCCATGTTACTGACCAGACACTCTATATCAGTGATGACTGTTTACTGCAGAGTGGAGGGACTGGGAGACCCATGTTACTGACCAGACACTATATCAGTGATGACTGTTTACTGCAGAGCGGAGGGACTGGGAGACCCATGTTACTGACCAGACACTCTATATCAGTGATGACTGTTTACTGCAGAGTGGAGGGACTGGGAGACCCATGTTACTGACCAGACACTCTGTATCAGTGATGGCTGTTTACTTCAGAGTGGAGGGACTGGGAGACCCATGTTACTGACCAGACACTATATCAGTGATGACTGTTTACTACAGAGTGGAGGGACTGGGAGACCCATGTTACTGACCAGACACTATATATCAGTGATGGCTGTTTACTACAGAGTGGAGGGACTGGGAGACCCATGTTACTGACCAGACACTCTATATCAGTGATGGCTGTTTACTGCAGAGTGGAGGGACTGGGAGACCCATGTTACTGACCAGACACTCTATATCAGTGATGGCTGTTTACTGCAGAGTGGAGGGACTGGGAGACCCATGTTACTGACCAGTCACTATATCAGTGATGTCTGTTTACTACAGAGTGGAGGGACTGGGAGACCCATGTTACTGACCAGACACTCTATATCAGTGATGACTGTTTACTGCAGAGTGGAGGGACTGGGAGACCCATGTTACTGACCAGACACTCTATATCAGTGATGACTGTTTACTGCAGAGTGGAGGGACTGAGAGACCCATGTTACTGACCTGACACTCTATATCAGTGATGACTGTTTACTGCAGAGTGGAGGGACTGGGAGACCCATGTTACTGACCAGACACTCTATATCAGTGATGACTGTTTACTGCAGAGCGGAGGGACTGGGAGACCCATGTTACTGACCAGACACTCTATATCAGTGATGACTGTTTACTGCAGAGTGGAGGGACTGGGAGACCCATGTTACTGACCAGACACTCTGTATCAGTGATGACTGTTTACTGCAGAGTGGAGGGACTGAGAGACCCATGTTACTGACCAGACACTCTATATCAGTGATGACTGTTTACTACAGAGTGGAGGGACTGGGAGACCCATGTTACTGACCAGACACTCTATATCAGTGATGACTGTTTACTGCAGAGTGGAGGGACTGGGAGACCCATGTTACTGACCAGACACTATATATCAGTGATGACTGTTTACTGCAGAGTGGAGGGACTGGGAGACCCATGTTACTGACCAGACACTCTATATCAGTGATGACTGTTTACTGCAGAGCGGAGGGACTGGGAGACCCATGTTACTGACCAGACACTCTATATCAGTGATGACTGTTTACTGCAGAGTGGAGGGACTGGGAGACCCATGTTACTGACCAGACACTCTATATCAGTGATGACTGTTTACTGCAGAGCGGAGGGACTGGGAGACCCATGTTACTGACCAGACACTCTATATCAGTGATGACTGTTTACTGCAGAGTGGAGGGACTGGGAGACCCATGTTACTGACCAGACACTCTGTATCAGTGATGACTGTTTACTGCAGAGTGGAGGGACTGAGAGACCCATGTTACTGACCAGACACTCTATATCAGTGATGACTGTTTACTACAGAGTGGAGGGACTGGGAGACCCATGTTACTGACCAGACACTCTATATCAGTGATGACTGTTTACTGCAGAGTGGAGGGACTGGGAGACCCATGTTACTGACCAGACACTCTATATCAGTGATGGCTGTTTACTGCAGAATGGAGGGACTGGGAGACCCATGTTACTGACCAGACACTCTATATCAGTGATGACTGTTTACTGCAGAGCGGAGGGACTGGGAGACCCATGTTACTGACCAGACACTCTATATCAGTGATGACTGTTTACTGCAGAGTGGAGGGACTGGGAGACCCATGTTACTGACCAGACACTCTATATCAGTGATGGCTGTTTACTGCAGAGTGGAGGGACTGGGAGACCCATGTTACTGACCAGACACTCTGTATCAGTGATGACTGTTTACTGCAGAGTGGAGGGACTGAGAGACCCATGTTACTGACCAGACACTCTATATCAGTGATGACTGTTTACTGCAGAGTGGAGGGACTGGGAGACCCATGTTACTGACCAGACACTCTATATCAAGGGACACCTACGGGAGACTGCAATTCAACACTGGCCCCTGTAAATATCCTAACCCAACCCCCTCCAATGTACAGTCATTTACCTAGTATGGTTTTGTCAATAGTTCAATGTACAATTGTGTTTGTTTGTACAGTGTCTCCTCCCCCCCCCCCCTCAATGTACAGTGTTACTTGTTTATACAGTGTGCCCCCCGCCCCCCCCCCCCCCCCCAACCACCTCCAATGTAAATTACCCAGTATGGTTGTCAATATCCCAATGTACCCAACCCCCCCCACCCAACCTCCTCCAATGTACAGTTTCTACGTCAAATGTATATACTCCCTTTTCTTGACTCCTTCTGTACCACAAACAGTACTGTATTTGCAAATCTGGTATGTCATAAATGTATAGGTGTAGCAGTACTGACTATCTGTATGTCATGTATGTCATATATGTCTATATGAATTGAAAATGGGGGACCCTGATGGAAACAAGACAAACGTCTTTCTCAGGTCTGCATCCCCTTAACAATTGTATGTATTGAGCCGTACTGTATTGTACCCATTATGCAATCTGTTAAATAAAGTTTTCATTCATTCATTCAATCAGTGATGTCTGTTTACTGCAGAGTGGAGGGACTGGGAGACCCATGTTACTGACCAGACACTCTATATCAGTGATGACTGTTTACTGCAGAGTGGAGGGACTGGGAGACCCATGTTACTGACCAGACACTCTGTATCAGTGATGACTGTTTACTACAGAGCAGGAGGGACTGGGAGACCCATGTTACTGACCAGACACTCTGTATCAGTGATGACTGTTTACTACAGAGCAGGAGGGACTGAGAGACCCATGTTACTGACCAGACACTCTATATCAGTGATGACTGTTTACTGCAGAGTGGAGGGACTGGGAGACCCATGTTACTGACCAGACACTCTGTATCAGTGATGGCTGTTTACTGCAGAGTGGAGGGACTGGGAGACCCATGTTACTGACCAGACACTCTATATCAGTGATGGCTGTTTACTGCAGAGTGGAGGGACTGGGAGACCCATGTTACTGACCAGACACTCTATATCAGTGATGACTGTTTACTGCAGAGCGGAGGGACTGGGAGACCCATGTTACTGACCAGACACTCTATATCAGTGATGACTGTTTACTGCAGAGTGGAGGGACTGGGAGACCCATGTTACTGACCAGACACTCTATATCAGTGATGACTGTTTACTGCAGAGCGGAGGGACTGGGAGACCCATGTTACTGACCAGACACTCTATATCAGTGATGACTGTTTACTGCAGAGTGGAGGGACTGGGAGACCCATGTTACTGACCAGACACTCTATATCAGTGATGACTGTTTACTGCAGAGCAGAGGGACTGAGAGACCCATGTTACTGACCAGACACTATATATCAGTGATGACTGTTTACTGCAGAGTGGAGGGACTGGGAGACCCATGTTACTGACCAGACACTCTATATCAGTGATGACTGTTTACTGCAGAGCGGAGGGACTGGGAGACCCATGTTACTGACCAGACACTCTATATCAGTGATGACTGTTTACTGCAGAGTGGAGGGACTGGGATACCCATGTTACTGACCAGACACTATATCAGTGATGACTGTTTACTGCAGAGCGGAGGGACTGGGAGACCCATGTTACTGACCAGACACTCTATATCAGTGATGACTGTTTACTGCAGAGTGGAGGGACTGGGAGACCCATGTTACTGACCAGACACTCTGTATCAGTGATGGCTGTTTACTTCAGAGTGGAGGGACTGGGAGACCCATGTTACTGACCAGACACTATATCAGTGATGACTGTTTACTACAGAGTGGAGGGACTGGGAGACCCATGTTACTGACCAGACACTATATATCAGTGATGGCTGTTTACTACAGAGTGGAGGGACTGGGAGACCCATGTTACTGACCAGACACTCTATATCAGTGATGGCTGTTTACTGCAGAGTGGAGGGACTGGGAGACCCATGTTACTGACCAGACACTCTATATCAGTGATGGCTGTTTACTGCAGAGTGGAGGGACTGGGAGACCCATGTTACTGACCAGTCACTATATCAGTGATGTCTGTTTACTACAGAGTGGAGGGACTGGGAGACCCATGTTACTGACCAGACACTCTATATCAGTGATGACTGTTTACTGCAGAGTGGAGGGACTGGGAGACCCATGTTACTGACCAGACACTCTATATCAGTGATGACTGTTTACTGCAGAGTGGAGGGACTGAGAGACCCATGTTACTGACCTGACACTCTGTATCAGTGATGGCTGTTTACTGCAGAGTGGAGGGACTGGGAGACCCATGTTACTGACCAGTCACTATATCAGTGATGTCTGTTTACTACAGAGTGGAGGGACTGGGAGACCCATGTTACTGACCAGACACTCTATATCAGTGATGCCTGTTTACTACAGAGTGGAGGGACTGGGAGACCCATGTTACTGACCAGACACTCTATATCAGTGATGACTGTTTACTGCAGAGTGGAGGGACTGGGAGACCCATGTTACTGACCAGACACTCTATATCAGTGATGACTGTTTACTGCAGAGTGGAGGGACTGGGAGACCCATGTTACTGACCAGTCACTATATCAGTGATGTCTGTTTACTACAGAGTGGAGGGACTGGGAGACCCATGTTACTGACCAGACACTCTATATCAGTGATGACTGTTTACTGCAGAGTGGAGGGACTGGGAGACCCATGTTACTGACCAGACACTCTATATCAGTGATGACTGTTTACTGCAGAGTGGAGGGACTGAGAGACCCATGTTACTGACCTGACACTCTGTATCAGTGATGGCTGTTTACTGCAGAGTGGAGGGACTGGGAGACCCATGTTACTGACCAGTCACTATATCAGTGATGTCTGTTTACTACAGAGTGGAGGGACTGGGAGACCCATGTTACTGACCAGACACTCTATATCAGTGATGACTGTTTACTGCAGAGTGGAGGGACTGGGAGACCCATGTTACTGACCAGACACTCTATATCAGTGATGACTGTTTACTGCAGAGTGGAGGGACTGAGAGACCCATTTTACTGACCTGACACTATATATCAGTGATGACTGTTTACTGCAGAGTGGAGGGACTGGGAGACCCATGTTACTGACCAGACACTCTATATCAGTGATGACTGTTTACTGCAGAGTGGAGGGTCTGAGAGACCCATGTTACTGACCAGACACTCTATATCAGTGATGACTGTTTACTGCAGAGTGGAGGGACTGGGAGACCCATGTTACTGACCAGACACTCTATATCAGTGATGACTGTTTACTGCAGAGTGGAGGGACTGGGAGACCCATGTTACTGACCAGACACTCTATATCAGTGATGACTGTTTACTGCAGAGCAGAGGGACTGAGAGACCCATGTTACTGACCAGACACTCTATATCAGTGATGACTGTTTACTGCAGAGCAGAGGGACTGAGAGACCCATGTTACTGACCAGACACTATATATCATGTATCTGTATGATATAACTACACCTCTCTCTCTAACCTGATCCTCTCTCTCTAACCTGACCCTCTCTCTCTAACCTGACCCTCTCTCTCTAACCTGACCCTCTCTCTCTAACCTGACCCTCTCTCTCTAACTTGACCCTCTCTCTCTAACCTGACCCTCTCTCTCTAACCTGACCCTCTCTCTCTAACCTGACCCTCTCTCTCTAACCTGACCCTCTCTCTCTAACCTGACCCTCTCTCTCTAACCTGACCCTCTCTCTCTAACCTGACCCTCTCTCTCTAACCTGACCCTCTCTCTCTCTAACCTGACTCTCTCTCTCTAACCTGACCCTCTCTCTCTAACCTGACCCTCTCTCTCTAACCTGACCCTCTCTCTCTAACCTGACCCTGTGGGTTCCGACCATCATTTCAAACGATGACGAGCACCTCTAGCCTCTTAATCCTTTCACTGCCACACGCACCTCTAGCCTAGCTTAACCCTTTCACTGCCACACGCACCTCTAGCCTAGCTTAACCCTTTCACTGCCACACGCACCTCTAGCCTCTTAACCCTTTCACTGCCACATGCACCTCTAGCCTCTTAACCCTTTCACTGCCACACGCACCTCTAGCCTCTTAACCCTTTCACTGCCACACGCACCTCTAGCCTCTTAACCCTTTCACTGCCACACGCACCTCTAGCCTCTTAACCCTTTCACTGCCACACGCACCTCTAGCCTCTTAACCCTTTCACTGCCACACGCACCTCTAGCCTCTTAACCCTTTCACTGCCACACGCACCTCTAGCCTCTTAACCCTTTCACTGCCACACGCACCTCTAGCCTAGCTTAACCCTTTCACTGCCACACGCACCTCTAGCCTCTTAACCCTTTCACTGCCACACGCACCTCTAGCCTCTTAACCCTTTCACTGCCACACGCACCTCTAGCCTAGCTTAACCCTTTCACTGCCACACGCACCTCTAGCCTAGCTTAACCCTTTCACTGCCACACGCACCTCTAGCCTCTTAACCCTTTCACTGCCACACGCACCTCTAGCCTCTTAACCCTTTCACTGCCACACGCACCTCTAGCCTCTTAACCCTTTCACTGCCACACGCACCTCTAGCCTCTTAACCCTTTCACTGCCACACGCACCTCTAGCCTCTTAACCCTTTCACTGCCACACGCACCTCTAGCCTAGCTTAACCCTTTCACTGCCACACGCACCTCTAGCCTCTTAACCCTTTCACTGCCACACGCACCTCTAGCCTCTTAACCCTTTCACTGCCACACGCACCTCTAGCCTCTTAACCCTTTCACTGCCACACGCACCTCTAGCCTCTTAACCCTTTCACTGCCACACGCACCTCTAGCCTCTTAACCCTTTCACTGCCACACACACCTCTAGCCTCTTAACCCTTTCACTGCCACACGCACCTCTAGCCTAGCTTAACCCTTTCACTGCCACACGCACCTCTAGCCTCTTAACCCTTTCACTGCCACACGCACCTCTAGCCTCTTAACCCTTTCACTGCCACACGCACCTCTAGCCTCTTAACCCTTTCACTGCCACACGCACCTCTAGCCTCTTAACCCTTTCACTGCCACACGCACCTCTAGCCTCTTAACCCTTTCACTGCCACACGCACCTCTAGCCTCTTAACCCTTTCACTGCCACACGCACCTCTAGCCTCTTAACCCTTTCACTGCCACACGCACCTCTAGCCTCTTAACCCTTTCACTGCCACACACACCTCTAGCCTCTTAACCCTTTCACTGTCACACGCACCTCTAGCCTCTTAACCCTTTCATTGCCACACGCACCTCTAACCTCTTAACCCTTTCACTGCCACACGCACCTCTAGCCTCTTAACCCTTTCACTGCCACACACACCTCTAGCCTCTTAACCCTTTCACTGCCACACGCACTTCTAGCCTCTTAACCCTTTCACTGCCACACACACCTCTAGCCTCTTAACCCTTTCACTGCCACTCGCACCTCTAGCCTATTAACCCTTTCACTGCCACACGCACCTCTAGCCTAGCTTAACCCTTTCACTGCCACACGCACCTCTAGCATCTTAACCCTTTCACTGCCACACGCACCTCTAGCCTCTTAACCCTTTCACTGCCACACGCACCTCTAGCCTCTTAACCCTTTCACTGCCACACGCACCTCTAGCCTCTTAACCCTTTCACTGCCACACGCACCTCTAGCCTCTTAACCCTTTCACTGCCACACGCACCTCTAGCCTCTTAACCCTTTCACTGCCACACGCACCTCTAGCCTCCTAACCCTTTCACTGCCACACGCACCTCTAGCCTCTTAACCCTTTCACTGCCACACGCACCTCTAGCCTCTTAACCCTTTCACTGCCACACGCACCTCTAGCCTCTTAACCCTTTCACTGCCACACGCACCTCTAGCCTCTTAACCCTTTCACTGCCACACGCACCTCTAGCCTCTTAACCCTTTCACTGCCACACGCACCTCTAGCCTAGCTTAACCCTTTCACTGCCACACGCACCTCTAGCCTCTTAACCCTTTCACTGCCACACGCACCTCTAGCCTAGCTTAACCCTTTCACTGCCACACACACCTCTAGCCTCTTAACCCTTTCACTGCCACACACACCTCTAGCCTCTTAACCCTTTCACTGCCACATGCACCTCTAGCCTCTTAACCCTTTCACTGCCACACGCACCTCTAGCCTCTTAACCCTTTCACTGCCACACGCACCTCTAGCCTAGCTTAACCCTTTCACTGCCACACGCACCTCTAGCCTCTTAACCCTTTCACTGCCACACGCACCTCTAGCCTCTTAACCCTTTCACTGCCACACGCACCTCTAGCCTCTTAACCCTTTCACTGCCACACGCACCTCTAGCCTCTTAACCCTTTCACTGCCACACGCACCTCTAGCCTCTTAACCCTTTCACTGCCACACGCACCTCTAGCCTCTTAACCCTTTCACTGCCACACGCACCTCTAGCCTCTTAACCCTTTCACTGCCACACGCACCTCTAGCCTCCTAACCCTTTCACTGCCACACGCACCTCTAGCCTCTTAACCCTTTCACTGCCACACGCACCTCTAGCCTCTTAACCCTTTCACTGCCACACGCACCTCTAGCCTCTTAACCCTTTCACTGCCACACGCACCTCTAGCCTCTTAACCCTTTCACTGCCACACGCACCTCTAGCCTCTTAACCCTTTCACTGCCACACGCACCTCTAGCCTAGCTTAACCCTTTCACTGCCACACGCACCTCTAGCCTCTTAACCCTTTCACTGCCACACGCACCTCTAGCCTAGCTTAACCCTTTCACTGCCACACACACCTCTAGCCTCTTAACCCTTTCACTGCCACACACACCTCTAGCCTCTTAACCCTTTCACTGCCACATGCACCTCTAGCCTCTTAACCCTTTCACTGCCACACGCACCTCTAGCCTCTTAACCCTTTCACTGCCACACGCACCTCTAGCCTCTTAACCCTTTCACTGCCACACACACCTCTAGCCTCTTAACCCTTTCACTGCCACACGCACCTCTAGCCTCTTAACCCTTTCACTGCCACACGCACCTCTAGCCTCTTAACCCTTTCACTGCCACACGCACCTCTAGCCTAGCTTAACCCTTTCACTGCCACACGCACCTCTAGCCTCTTAACCCTTTCACTGCCACACGCACCTCTAGCCTCTTAACCCTTTCACTGCCACACGCACCTCTAGCCTCTTAACCCTTTCACTGCCACACGCACCTCTAGCCTCTTAACCCTTTCACTGCCACACGCACCTCTAGCCTCTTAACCCTTTCACTGCCACACGCACCTCTAGCCTAGCTTAACCCTTTCACTGCCACACGCACCTCTAGCCTAGCTTAACCCTTTCACTGCCACACGCACCTCTAGCCTAGCTTAACCCTTTCACTGCCACGCCACAGAAGGGCTTCTGTATTGTCACAGTGAAAGGGTTAACCGGCTGTCGTGTGGCAGTGAAAGGGTTAGAACGCTGGGGAGATGTGTTTTTGGCCAACAGCTAGGCTAGTGGTCCCTATCCGCTTCCATTCATTTGTGCTAAGCTAGGCCATCTCGTAGCTGGATAGCTTTCTACTGAACGCGATGGCGGCCGGGTAGCGCAGCGGACTAAGCGTCTGTCTACCACCGCAGAGACACTGGTATCAAATCCAGCTGTCAGCGTTGCCTCCGGCTTGGGCCGGCCGTCATACTGGCTCAGTTGGCAGAGTCAGTGGGAGGGAAGCCGGTGGGTGGTGTTCTGGTCGTTGTAAACAGCGACTCCTACAGGTCGGTCAGGGCGCCTGCACTGCGAGGGAGGGAGATGGTGAGGGTAGTGTGAGCCTCCCACACATTACACCTCACCAATGAGAGTCCGTGCTGGCAGGTGAAAAGATGCTGCTGGCTGTCTCCTATGTATCGGAGGAAGCATCTGATAGACTTCAGGGCTCCCTAGACCGGCAAGTAGGGGGCAAATGCGCGCAATGACCAGGAAGGGGAAGGGGGAATTGGCATAATGACTAAATTGGGATGGGAGAAAAATACAGAAAAATAGGAGGAGACAAAGTAGATAAAAAAAGGCGTGGAAAAAATATATAGTTGTTATTGTTTTAAATCCAACCGGCCGGAAATCCAACCTTTGTTGGTCAATAAAGATCTATTGTATTGTATTGTATTTAGGGATGCTCGATATTGGCTTTTTTACCGATACCGATATACCGATATTGTCCAACTCTTAATTTCCGATACCGATATCAACCGATACCGATATATGCAGGGTCCTCCCCCCCCCCCCCCCAAAAAACTGAATAATTTCAGGTAATTAACATTACATATCTCTTGTTGTGGAATTAACACAACATTATGCATACTTTTGACAATAAATAAAATCAGAATTTGTTCTTACTTGCTTGCCTGGGTAAATAAAGGTTCTAGAAATGTAAAAAAAAAAGAAAAAAAATTTAAACCGATACCGATATTTTCCGATATCACATTTTAATGCCGATATCGGCCAATAATATCGGTAGGCCGATAATATCGGACATCTGTCAGAATGCAGGTAGGTGAATTCCAATGGTTGAAGGCAATCACAGAGACAGAGAGTGTTTACTCTTGAACAGGTTCGACTTTAATAGTAAGAACACAGAGTAAATTCTAAGAGAGAGCAAGTGCTAATAGCACAAGAGTAAAATAAGGTAAATGGGAGCTTATTGGAGGTCCAGAGTAGAACCGTCCGCGTTATCCCCGAACGCAATTAGTGAAGACCTGACAATGGACAAGCAGAAGAGAGGTATGTTAAATAGAGACAAAATACCAACATTCCACACACACCCCCGTGACAGCCAATCAGGAACCACCCCTAAGTGACAGCACTAATTGACAGGGAAATGACAGGTGACAAGCCCAGTGACAAATGCCAGGAATGTGGGTGGTCACCGACCGAGGTCGGTGTCCAGAACGTAACAGTACCCTCCCCCGACGAACGGCACCAGACGTTCACCTAGGAGCCTCGGGATTCAGCCGCCGGAAATCAACAATCAGGCTGGGATCTAAAATATCCCTTTGAGGCACCCAAGAACGCTCTTCTATCCCGTACCCCTCCCAATCCACCAAGAACTGAAACCCCCTACCCCTCCGCCTACAACCCAGTATCCTCCGCACCGTGTAAATGGGTTGACCGCCAATAAACCGGGGCGGAGGAACCACAGGCAGTGGCGGGGCCAAGGGCGATGAGAGGAATGGCTTCAACAGGGACACATGAAACGTCGGATGAACCCTCATAGAGCTCGGAAGTCGTATCTTGTAAGCCACTGGATTAACCCGATGAATCACTTTAAATGGTCCTATAAAGCGAGGAGCCAGCTTCTTGGATTCCACCCGGAGAGGGAGATCCCGGGTGGAAAGCCAAACCCGCTGCCCTGGGCGGTAAACTGGAGCCGGACGACGCTTACGGTTAGCCTGCCGTTGGGTACTAACCGAAACCTTCTGTAGCGCCTTCCGAACCTGTTTCCACGTCCTGCGACAGCGAGCCACATGTGCCTGGGCCGAGGGCACCTCCGCCTCCTGCTCCTGCTCGGGAAACAGAGGAGGTTGAAAACCATACTGGCACTGAAAGGGAGACATACCGGTAGAAGAGGAGAGAAGGGTATTATGCGCGTACTCAGCCCAAGCCAACCTCCTACTCCACGTTGCCGGACAACCGGCAACGTAACACCTCAAGACCCCCTCCAAATCCTGGTTGACCCTCTCCGTCTGCCCGTTCGACTGTGGATGGAACCCAGACGACAGACTGACAGAGGCGCCGAGGCCGGCGGCAAACGCCCTCCAGAACCTGGAGGCGAACTGAGGACCCCGGTCCGACACGATATCTACTGGCAGCCCGTGGACCCGAAAGACATGCTGTATAATTAAATCAGCAGTCTCCCGGGCCGAAGGAAGCTTGGGGAGAGGGACAAAGTGAGCCGCCTTAGAGAACCGATCCACCACCACCAAGATAGTGGTGAATCCGTCCGAAAGGGGAAGACCAGAAATAAAGTCCAGAGATATGTGTCGTTTAGGAATAGGAAGTGGTCGGAGGAGACCCGCCGGTGCCCGTCGAGAGGTCTTACTACGTGCGCACACCGGACAGGCCGCCACAAAGGAACGCGTATCCCCCTCCACTGTCGGCCACCAGAACCTCCTACGGATAAATTCCAGGGTCCTGGTTGCCCCTGGGTGGCTGGTGAGGGATGACGCATGTGCCCACTGTAGCAAGCGTGAGCGCGCCACCTTGGGAACAAACGACCGTCCCGGAGGACCCCCACCAGGATCGGGCTCCCGCGTTAGCGCCGACCTTACCACCCTTTCTATGCCCCAAGACACGGGTGCCAAAATCAAGGCCGGTGGAATAATGGGATGGGGCTGCTCCTCCCGCCCAGGAAGATCAAACTGGCGCGACAACGCGTCAGGTTTGATATTCTTGGAGCCGGGTCTATAGGAGATGGTATATCGAAATCGTGTGAAGAACAACGTCCACCTGGCCTGGCGAGCGTTAAGGCGTTTAGCCCCTTGGATGTAAGCCAAGTTCTTATGATCAGTCCAAATAATGAAAGGATGTGCCGCCCCCTCCAACCAATGTCTCCACTCCTCCAGTGCCAATTTGATCGCCAATAACTCCCGATTACCCATGTCGTAATTACGCTCGGCTGGTGACAGACGGCGAGAAAAAAAAGCACACGGGTGCACTTTCCCATCCTTTAAGCATCTCTGAGAGAGCACCCCCCCCACCGCGACGTCAGAGGCATCCACCTCCACAATGAACGGAACCTCCGCGTCATGGCGGATCAATACAGGAGCGGATGTAAAACGACGTTTAAGATCGCAGAAGGCCGACTCAGCCCTAGGCGACCATTCAAAGCCAGGGAGAGAGGCCTTAGTGAGAGCTGTTAAGGGATTGGCTAAGGCGCTAAAATTGCGAATAAAGCGCCTGTAAAAATTTGCAAAGCCCAAAAACCGTTGTAACCCCTTGAGCGACGAAGGCCGTGGCCAGTCCAAAACTGCACTCACCTTGGCTGGATCCATGCGCAGATCGCCCTTCGTCAACACAAAGCCCAGGAAGGACACGGTGTCCGTGTGAAACACACACTTCTCAGCCTTAACGAATAGTTGATGCTTGAGGAGACGGTCTAGCACCTCCCGAACGTGCATTTGGTGTTGCACCATATCGCGAGTGTAACTGAGGGGTACAATTCCCTGACTGTATGGTTAGATATGATACTTACTACCACTACCTCTTGTACTTTAGACTCTGGCCACCCAGTACTAGGTATGAATATGTTGAACACTCCCACCTGATAAACGGATCCAACACAAATGTACCAAATCGAAAGTTTGAGTTTTAATACATAGCAAAAGGTATGTACAACGATCACTTAATTACATTTATGATTTGAAATAGTATGCACTTTTATGGCAAATGAGTATTCGTAGGTAGATCAATATCGAATGTCCAATCTCTGATTGCGCAGGAAGCAAATATACAACCTGGAATATTTAGGGAACAATAGCGATGATACTTGAATGATTATATAGCTGGATACACTAGGGGAAGGTTCCGACTGCTTGTAGGACAGCTGGAGGGGGGGGGGGGGGGGGGTTAGAGAATCACTGGCTGGATCCCGTCTGGCCGAGGGTATCTTGGGAGAGTCCACAGTTGTGCGACACGGTGCCCAACGATCCTCGATCCACAGATGAATGCAGTTGGACCCTCTGTGGCCGGCGTCCTCCGGTCCACGACGGAGAGACGTGAGGCGACCTCACTGTGCAGAGCGCCGTCTCACCTGTCGTCCTCTCCGGGGGGGGTATTTCCAACACACCGCAGTGTTGGCCTTTATCCATAGAATAATCAAAGTACTCAAAGCATAATCCAAGCCGGGGAAGGCTAGCCGTCGTCGGTAGAATAATCCAATATACAGGTCCACTCGCTCTTTGGCCTGGAGCTCCTCGGGTGCAGCTTCACGTGGGGTCAACCACCCTGGATAAGCGTCCAGCTGATGCCCGAAACGATGGGGGTGCTGATTACTATAGAACTCTTACCGCACGAGGCACTATATATGAATAGACTATTATTAGCTTAATAGAATACGTCCAACTCGACGATATAGTGCCAAATATGACTATTCAAATATTAATATACACGATGTCTCAATGCCGATACTGGGCCGAATTGGCCTTACTGCCCACACGTGGTTCGCGGGGAGGCTTTTGCGTCTGTCACTCTGTTGGAGGGTAAGGAACTGGACTAAAAGAAGGTTCTACTTTAATAGCGCAGTATATATACGCACTATGAATAAATAGTACCATTAGTGGTGCGGTAGACATATTCCTACGCGGAACTAGGACTTGTCCATACATGTTGAGCGGTACGATTGAACTTGGTCTGAGGGGTATGGCGACCTGGCACCAAGGTCTCGTCCAATGGTAGAATGGAGACTATTATGGGATGTTCAGTAGACTAGAAGGGATATTCAATGCATATTGTACAAGGAATATACAAGGGATATCAGGGGATATACAAATACAATTAAATATATATATATAAATAAATATATATATTCGGTTTAATCTGATCCTTCAGAACAGCCGCCCCCTAATTGGTCCCAACCTAATTAGTTAAGCAGAGACAGATTAACCGCACTGTCTACCACTCAAGGGTTCGCTGTAAGGGTCAGTCAACTCACAAAGTCATAGGGTCATGGTCATCATCGATTGTGTCTGGGAGTCGGGGCAGTTCTATGAGCCTCGCCACAGGACGGGTGTAAGTGCGCCCTTGGACGAGTACTTCAGCTGCTCGGACCTTGCCATCGGCACCGGTGATCACTTTGCTTACGCGGCCAGCCGGCCACATAGCTCTGGGTAGTGACTGGTCAATAATCATGACGACTGTTCCTTCCGTCAAATTGTCTCTCTCTTTTACCCACTTCTGGCGGGTCTGTAGAGACGGTAGGTAGTGCAGTAGGAAACTGCTCCAAAACTTGTCGGCTAATACTTGGCTGTACCTCCACATTCGTCGGCCGTTCGCTTCTTCAGGCCGGTACATTGTCTGGGGTAACGCGGGATCTAGCCGCCCCATCAGGAGGGTGTTGGGGGTGACTGGGTCGACATCTGCTACATCACTGGAGACGTAACCGAGGGGCTTTGAGTTCAATACTCCCTCAATCTCCGTGAGGACTGTCATTAGGACTTCTTCCGCCACAGTCTGGGCCCCAAGTACTGCGTACAGGGCTGTCTTTGTAGAACGTACTTCTCGTTCCCAAGTTCCACCGAAGTGGGGTGCGTTTGGGGGGTTGAATTGGAAGTCAATCTGGGCTGGAGCGAGGTGGGTCTTAAGTTCTGGGCCCATAGCTTGGAAGCTCTCCCTCAGCTCTCTTTCTCCGCCTTTGAAGTTTGTCCCGTGATCGGACAATAATGTAGACGGTTTTCCTTTCCGCGATGTGAATCTTCGGAAGGCCATAAGGAATGAGTCTGTGCTCATGGTCGGAAGGAGCTCGATATGTATCGCTCTGGTGGTCATGCATTTGAATACAATACCCCACCGCTTCTCGGTGCCTCTTCCTTTCTTTATGTGCAGCGGGCCAAAACAGTCCATGCCTGTTGAGTGGAATGGCTTGTCGCCGAGTCGGAGGCGACATGGAGGTAGGTCAGCCATCCGTGGTATGCTGGGCTGCGCGCGCCACTTTCGGCAGTCTAGACAGGTTCGCTGGAAGCGTCGCACCGCCTCTCTTCCTTGAAGTATCCAGTAACGACGTCTGATCTCCGCGAAGACTCTCTCTGCTCCTGCGTGGTGTACATCCACGTCGTATTTCTTTATAATCAGCTCTGTGACCTTGTGTCGGCTGTTCAATACGATCGGTACTTAATGTCATCCGGTAAATTGGGGGCTCTCCGCAGGCGACCACCCACTCTGATGAGGGTATGTGTGTCACTCTCGGGGGCCAGATGAATCAATCTGCTGTCTGATGGGACGGGCTTTCCTCCCTGTAGACAGTCTAGTTCATCGGGGAACGAGTCTCTCTGGGCTCGTTGCAGTAGAAGCAGTTCTGCTTCCTCGTAGTCAGCTGCTGACATATCAGCGGGGGACTGAATCTCTGGGTGGTGCCGCAGGAATGTCCGTTGCTGCGCACTCTCTATGGTAATGCAATCGTCTATGTTGGGGTCTGCAGAGACAACAGTGCTCAATCCACAGAACATAGGTTTCTTATTCTCAGCCTCCTCGTCACTTGCTTCCCTCGGGGTGGGCGTGGGCCAATCTCCTTCCGGGAGCTTGAGGAATGCTGGTCCGTCACTGTAGATGTTACGACGGGTTAAGTCATCTAGGGACATTCCCCGGGTGATGACGTCAGCTGGGTTGTGTTTTGTATCAACATAGCGCCAGTTTGCTTCTCCGGTTAACTCTCCGGTTAACTCTTGAATCTCAGTGACTCTGACTCCCACAAAGACTTTGTATTTGCATGAATCCGATTTGATCCAGGCGAGTACTGTCGTGGAATCTGACCACAGGATTGTTCTATGCACCGGAATGGTGAGCTCACGTTGGATGAGCGTGGCTAGATGCGCTCCTGCGAGGGCTGCGCAGAGCTCTAGACGTGGGATAGACTGTTGCTTGCGTGGGGCTATTCTCGAGCGGGCGAGGATGAATGCTGTGTAGATCTCTCCCCCCTCTTCTTGGGCCCGCAAGTAGGCTACTGATCCGTAGGCGACCTCGGAGGCGTCACTGAAGACGTGTATATCCATTTTACATGTCTCTGGCCTCACCGTGGGTGGGAAGTAGCTTCGGCGTATATTAACGCCTGGGAGTGAGTGGAGTTCCATCTCCCACTCTCTCCAGGTGGATGCAAGGTGTGCGGGAATGGGGTCGTCCCAGCCCTGGTCCTTGTCCCACAATGCTCGCACAATCATCCCTGCCCTGGCGGTGCACGGCAGCACACATCCCAACGGGCCACACCGTCGGGCGAGTGCTCCGTACACACTCCGCCCGGTGGTCGGCACTGCCGTCGACCCCCCCCGCTCCGTGGCCAGGGGCCCGTGTCCACAGTGGAGCGAATCTGTTTTGAAGCGCCACACCAGCCCCAGTGTCATCTCCTGGGCCCCTCCTGGGACCGTGGCCATCCAGGTCTCGCTGCTCGCCGCCCCGTCCTCGGAGGAGAGGCCGCGCAGCACGTGCGGATCGCCGCCGGCCCACCGCCCGAGACCAAAGCCGCCCCCGATCAGAGAGGCGCGGAGCCTAAGCAGGAGAGCCTCGGCTTCCTCCTGGGTCGAAACGCCCTGCAGACAGCTATCTACGTAGAAGCTGTTCTTCACACTGTGTCGGACCTCTTCGTCCGCTGCTGGGTCCTCTGCGACATGTCTCTGTAGTGCAAATGTAGCACAGCATGGGCTGCATGTAGTTCCGAAAGGGAGGACTTCCCATTGGTAGATGGCTGGGTGCTCATCTCCTGGCCTCTCTCTCCATAGGAACCGCAACAGGGGCTTGTCCTCCTCTACTAATCTCACCTGCAGGAACATCCCTTTGATGTCCCCGCTGATAGCCACCTTGTCATGGCGGAAGCGGAGTAGTACGCCTAGTAGGGAGGGGCCGAGTGTAGGACCGGGCAATAGCTCTTTATTCAGATTTTGGGATCCGATCTGGTAGCTGCAGTTAAACACGATGCGGTCTTTGCCGTTGTGATGAACCTTGTGGTGGGGCACGTACCACGATTCAGTCGTCTGGTCGGCCTCTTTAATGTCAATCTTTGTGACGTGTCCCGCTGTGATGAGCTTCTCAATCTCAGCGCGGTATACACTTTCTTGGGCGGGGTCCTTGGCTAAGCGCCGCTCTGTGTTTAGTAGGTACCGCTCTGTGGCGTCTTTCTTTGCGTGAAAGGTAGGCATCCCTTCCCGCTGCAGGAGTGGCGTGGCGTATCTCAACACGCCGCTGACTGGGACTCTCTTTGTTCCCGTCTCGAGGAGGTTAATGGCGTAGATGTCGTCTTTAGAGCGAATGTCTTTCTTTTCGTTCTTAAAGGGCATTTGTTCTAAGGTCCATAGCCTCTCTACATGCTGCAGGAGTGCGGTGTCTCCCTCTGTGACTCGGGAGTGGAGACAGCTAGTGGCTGTGGTTCGGTTGAGAGATTTGGCGAGTGGGCCTTGGAGAGTCCATCCTAGGCGGGTCTCGACTGCTGCAGGACAGCCTCTGGGTCCGGTATGAACCCGGTCTATCGGGACAATGAGGTCTGCATGGTCGGAGCCTATCAACAGTGTCGGGGTAGCACCGTCTATGAGTGGGATCGGTAGCTTGCGTAGATGTACATATTTCTCCATCAGCTTGGCTACGGGGTATGTGTACCGCGACAGTCCTATTTCTTGGCTGGTGAAAGCGTCTGTAATCCTGTACCGTCGCTCGGGCTGGCCGCTTGCTGCGATAGAGAATGAGACATTCTCGCCCTTTATCGTTTTCAAATCTCTTCTTATTGTCGGAATTGTCATTTGGTTTTCGCTCCCCCGCAGCCCTAGCTGGGCCGCAGCGGACGTGAGCAGAAGGGTCTTCTCTGACCCGTCATCAAGGACGGCGTAAGTGTCCATGACTTTATTCTGGTAGCTCAATGTCACACGGACTACCTTTAAGAGCACTCTGGCTCCGCTGCTGCTGGCGGGGTCGATGTACATGACGCTTGCTTTGCTGCTTGATGGTGCGGGTGGAGGCCGCCGTCTGTTACTGTCGTGGAGTATGTCCAGATGGGCTCCATCGCACCGACTGCACTTTTTCTTTAAGCGGCATTCGGCTGCCATGTGTGATCGCGCACAGCGAAAACAGCGTCTGTTGGACTTTATCCATTGACTCGCTTCCTCCGCATTCATCTTGGGGAATGAGTCACATTGTGACAGCCAGTGTTCTTTCTCACAGTAGGGGCACACTATCTTCCACTTCTCCTTTCTTGAGGGGGTACTGTGGCTCCTACTGCTTGGCACTGACTCCGATTGGTGCATGACAGTCACCGATCTTCTTCCATCATTTAGTCTCCTGGTTCCTTCTCTGGAGCCAGGGGTGCTCCGTCCGAATGTATCTAGCCGTAAGCTGCTGACTTCTCTCGCCAGGAAGTCGGCTAGATCGAGGAGGTTCGGTTCGGGGCCATTAGGGTCTCGGTGGTCTCTCTGCCGCCTAAAGCGCTCCTGTCGGGCGAGCGGTAGCTTCTCCAAGATCCTCTCTACATTTGAGTTGGCGTATAGTTCATGCCTACCCTTTTCCCTCTGCGCTCCCAGCATCCCTACCAGGGACTGCACTCTGATGGACAGGTCGTCCAGTGCTCGATTGTCTGTTGCTGGGGGTAGGCGGTCGATGTGCCTGATCTCCTGGATCACGTAATCCCATATACGTCCATATCTCTGGTCCAACGCTACCAGCGCTGCGGTGTATGGGGTCGTGGAAGTGGCGTAGGCGAGCGCTATGTTGTGCGCGCGGGGTACCTTTAAATGCTTCAGTAGTATCGCGTATTTATGGCGTTCATCAATGACATCCACCAACATTGTCTCCAGACACATGCGGAGCTCCGTATACTGGGCCCGGTTCTCCTGGGTGAAGTCTGGTACCATAGGTGTGCCAATGTATGACGCGGATTGTTGATACATCGGCGAGCGTTGGGGGAGAGGCCTCCTAGGCGAGTCTCCTCCTGCTCCTTGGCGTGGGCTGGTACCGGCTGTGTACCATGGCCCGCTGGTCCAGGTGCTGTTCCTCGGTGCGGGTCGTGCGTCGTGCTCACCCGTGAATAGCGTCGGGGGTCGTAGCGCAGCTCCGCGGGGGTATAGCCTGGGCTGTACTGGACCTCCTGGTCCGGTAGAGTACTGTGCTGTCGTCGGGCGTGGTTCTCCTCCTCTTCCTCTTCGTCTTCCGTTAGGTCATCCAGGGCTTGTAGTCTCTGATTTAGCCTCTCCGCAGTGTATGCTGCTCCTTCCCGGTGGCTGGGTCTCGCTTGGACCGGTTGGGGAAGGGGGTCTGCGGGGGGTATAGACCTCGTCTGTTGGTCAAGTTCAGGGTCGCTTACTCGGCTAGGGGATGCCGCCCTGGAGTGATGTCTAGACAAGTTCCTGGAGCCTCTGGTGGAGGGAGGGGGTGTTGTCCTTCTGATCAGCTGTTCTATTAGTTGCGCTTGTGCTCTGTCGCGCTCGGCTTCGCGCTTGGTGAGATCCGATTCTCTCTGGGCACCGGTGGCGGCGCGCTGGGCGTCGGCCCGGTCTCTTGCCATATTCTCTTCCATCTGAATGCGTCTTATTTCCAGGCGTATGTGCTCTTCTTCGCTCCGTTGCTGTATCTGCAATCGATCGCGTTCACCCTGGAGTCTATCGCGTTCAGTAGAGGCTTTCAGGCTGACGAGGAATGCCTGCTGTAGTGTCCTCTCTGCCTCGCTGGGAGAAGACGGTTGTATAGGGGAGCCGTCCCTTGGGGTACTCCGTGCGGAGTCTTGGAGCTCTATCTCCACGGTGCTCTCCTCATCTTCTTCCGTGCCGAGTTCTCTCTCGGTAGTGTTGTCTTCCTCCCGGGACTCGTCGGGGACTACTTCTTCGGTATTGGCGGGTGTAAAGTCATGTCTGGTTCCCCCTGGTCCCCACCGTGAGCTTGGTCAGTTACATTAGAACCCATAGGGGCCTCTATGGTCGGGGTAGCCTGGTCGTTAGGGTTAGACATAATTTTACTTTCTAGTTTTACCGCGTTTACTGTTGGTAGAAGACTAGGTTGTTGACTGACAGCGTAAGCCTCTAGGTACTGAGGGAGCTGTCGTTTGCGCCGCGGGCGTTGTTGGTTAGGAGGATCGTTTCGTGGAGTGTTCATCATAGGCCATTTTAATATTAATAACACTATATTAATATTACACTGATTACCATCCGGCTCGAAGGACCAATTGTAACTGAGGGGTACAATTCCCTGACTGTATGGTTAGATATGATACTTACTACCACTACCTCTTGTACTTTAGACTCTGGCCACCCAGTACTAGGTATGAATATGTTGAACACTCCCACCTGATAAACGGATCCAACACAAATGTACCAAATCGAAAGTTTGAGTTTTAATACATAGCAAAAGGTATGTACAACGATCACTTAATTACATTTATGATTTGAAATAGTATGCACTTTTATGGCAAATGAGTATTCGTAGGTAGATCAATATCGAATGTCCAATCTCTGATTGCGCAGGAAGCAAATATACAACCTGGAATATTTAGGGAACAATAGCGATGATACTTGAATGATTATATAGCTGGATACACTAGGGGAAGGTTCCGACTGCTTGTAGGACAGCTGGAGGGGGGGGGGGGGTTAGAGAGTCACTGGCTGGATCCCGTCTGGCCGAGGGTATCTTGGGAGAGTCCACAGTTGTGCGACACGGTGCCCAACGATCCTCGATCCACAGATGAATGCAGTTGGACCCTCTGTGGCCGGCGTCCTCCGGTCCACGACGGAGAGACGTGAGGCGACCTCACTGTGCAGAGCGCCGTCTCACCTGTCGTCCTCTCCGGGGGGGGTATTTCCAACACACCGCAGTGTTGGCCTTTATCCATAGAATAATCAAAGTACTCAAAGCATAATCCAAGCCGGGGAAGGCTAGCCGTCGTCGGTAGAATAATCCAATATACAGGTCCACTCGCTCTTTGGCCTGGAGCTCCTCGGGTGCAGCTTCACGTGGGGTCAACCACCCTGGATAAGCGTCCAGCTGATGCCCGAAACGATGGGGGTGCTGATTACTATAGAACTCTTACCGCACGAGGCACTATATATGAATAGACTATTATTAGCTTAATAGAATACGTCCAACTCGACGATATAGTGCCAAATATGACTATTCAAATATTAATATACACGATGTCTCAATGCCGATACTGGGCCGAATTGGCCTTACTGCCCACACGTGGTTCGCGGGGAGGCTTTTGCGTCTGTCACTCTGTTGGAGGGTAAGGAACTGGACTAAAAGAAGGTTCTACTTTAATAGCGCAGTATATATACGCACTATGAATAAATAGTACCATTAGTGGTGCGGTAGACATATTCCTACGCGGAACTAGGACTTGTCCATACATGTTGAGCGGTACGATTGAACTTGGTCTGAGGGGTATGGCGACCTGGCACCAAGGTCTCGTCCAATGGTAGAATGGAGACTATTATGGGATGTTCAGTAGACTAGAAGGGATATTCAATGCATATTGTACAAGGAATATACAAGGGATATCAGGGGATATACAAATACAATTAAATATATATATATAAATAAATATATATATATTCGGTTTAATCTGATCCTTCAGAACAGCGAGAAAAAATCAGGATATCATCTAAGTAGACAAACACCGACACCCCAATCAAGTCTCGCAGCACGTCGTTAACCAGGGCTTGGAAGACTGCCGGAGCATTAGCCAAACCAAAAGGCATGACCAAATACTCATAGTGCCCATTGGGTGTGTTAAATGCAGTCTTCCACTCGTCTCCCTCTCTAATCCTGACCAGGTTGTATGCATTACGTAAGTCAAGTTTAGAAAAGACCTGTGCCCCCTGTAAGCACTCAAAGGCTGTGTCCATGAGGGGTAAAGGATATCGGTTCTTGATGGAAACGTCATTCAATCCCCTATAATCAATGCATGGGCGCTGATCACCATCCTTTTTATCAACAAAAAAGAAGCCAGCGCCGGCAGGGGAAGTGGAAGGGCGTATGTGCCCCGCAAGCAATGCCTCCTCTATGTAGGTGTTCATGGCCAAGGTTTCGGGGCGTGAGAGAGAGAACATTCGCCCGCGAGGCGGGGAGGTACCGGGTAGAAGATTAATGGGACAGTCGTATGATCTATGAGGCGGAAGTGCTTTAGCACGCGTCTTGCTAAAAACGTCCGCCAGGTCCCAATAGATCTCAGGCACCCCTATTAAATCGGGATTAGAGGGTAGATCAGAATCTGCCACGCTCCCCACCATCCTGGAGAAAGAGGGAGGAGACAAAAGAGAAGAGGGGGGGGGAGACAAGGGTTTGGGCAAACTCCCGCTGACGATCGACTTGACGTCGGCCGCCGTTGAGAGTTCGCCCGTGCTCCAATTAATGACACGAACACATGACGACAACCAGGGATGACCCAACACCATAACAGAATAGGGGGAAAAGATGACAAAAAAAGTAACCCATTCCCACTCCCCACCCTCCACCCGGATGTGTAGGGGAACTGTGCGCTGGGTGACGCTCCCACTGCCCAGGGGCCGACCGTCCAGGGCATAAACTGGTAAGGGAACCCCTAAATCCTCCACTGGGGTTCCCCACTCCTTCACCAATCCCACGTGAATAAAATTGCCCGCCGCCCCTGAGTCAATGAGAGCCTTAGTTCCCCTAATGTCACCCCCACAGTTGATCGCCACCTCAAAAAATTTACGAGAATCCGTGGTTTTGGCAGGAATGAGCCCACCTGCTGGCGCCTTTTCGAAGCCCGACGGCGCACCTTCCATCCCCGATTGGCACCGAGTCGATACAGCCTGGACCCGACAGCTGCCGAAGCGGTGACCGGTGCGGCCGCACCGGAAGCAGCGTCGCTCTTTGATGAAGCGCTGCCTCTCGTCGTCCGAGAACGACAGCGCTCCAAGCTGCATGGATTCATCACCCAGTGGCCCACTCGTGTAATGCATGGAATTATCAACACCAGGAGAAGAAGGAAAACATACCTGGGGCTGGGTGTTGTTGACATGCTCCTTCTCCCTCTCCCGGTGCCGATTGTCCATCTTGATGGTGGTGTTGATCAGCACTTCCAGCTGCTCGGGGATCTCACACGCGGAGAGAGCATCTCGCATCCGCGCTGAGAGTCCCCTGACGAACAGAACCACGCAGACGTTCTCCGCCCAAGCTGTCTCCCGAGCCAAGATCCGAAAATTGATAGCATAAGCTGCGACTGTGCGGAGGCCCTGCCGGCAGTCGAGAAGACGACCACCAGCCTCGAAGATCGAGAGTACCCGGGAAGTATCGAATACTCTTCTCAATTCCCGGGTAGAGGCGTCCAGACTGTCGCAGATTATCGCCCCTGCCTCTAATTCCGCCGTAGCCCAGGAGAGAGCTTGACCGGTGAGCAGTGTGATAATATACGCTACCTGCGCTGTCTCCGATGGAAATGATCGTGGTTGCAGCCGGAAAACGAGTAGACACTGGGTGATGAATTCCCGACAACCATCCGGTGATCCGTCATAGCGAGCGGGCGCCTGCAGATGTGGTTCGCGGGACCGCTCCTGGACCCCGAACACCCCCCGACTCTCCTCTGCGTGGAGCGCTGCTTCTCCCGCCGCCGACTGGACACCAGCCACTCCTTCTTGGGCTTGTCGGGCTGTGGCCAACGCCGACTGCGCCACCGCTTGGGATGATCCGACGACCCCATTGAGTCGGATTAACTCGGCGCTGACCAGCTGCTGATGTTCCTCCATCCGTGTCTGGGCTGCTCCCTGCGTCCGGAGCATCTCCATGATGGCCTCCATGGAATTCTGATGGTCAGGTCTTCTGTCAGAATGCAGGTAGGTGAATTCCAATGGTTGAAGGCAATCACAGAGACAGAGAGTGTTTACTCTTGAACAGGTTCGACTTTAATAGTAAGAACACAGAGTAAATTCTAAGAGAGAGCAAGTGCTAATAGCACAAGAGTAAAATAAGGTAAATGGGAGCTTATTGGAGGTCCAGAGTAGAACCGTCCGCGTTATCCCCGAACGCAATTAGTGAAGACCTGACAATGGACAAGCAGAAGAGAGGTATGTTAAATAGAGACAAAATACCAACATTCCACACACACCCCCGTGACAGCCAATCAGGAACCACCCCTAAGTGACAGCACTAATTGACAGGGAAATGACAGGTGACAAGCCCAGTGACAAATGCCAGGAATGTGGGTGGTCACCAACCGAGGTCGGTGTCCAGAACGTAACAGACATCCCTAATTGTATTCTATTCTGTATCAGCACACGTATACATTGACAATATTTTCTATGTTTTAGAAATCTAGATTCAGATTCAGATTCAGATTCAGATTCAGATTCAGATTCCTTTATTGAGCCATTTGTGTAAAACACATTGGTAATTGTTGCAGCAATACAGTGTATGCATTTTTCTTTTTTCACAGTAAACAAACACCAACACAGACAAGAAACGAAAACAGTGCAGTGGGGGATTAATCCATAAATAAAATACATATATATATATATAAAGTGAAGTGTGCAGAGATCCAGTACGGACTAGTGCAGTGCAGTCAATGTCATTTAGCCAGTGTCACTTGGGGGCAGAGGGGGGGTACCGAGGGGGGGGGGGGGGCCTGAGGCATTGATCAGCCTGGCGGCTGAGGGGAAGAAGCTCAGTCTGTGTCGAGCTTTCACAGCCTTTGGGATCCTCAGCCTTCTCCCAGAGGGGAGCAGGGTGAAGAGGCTGTGACCGGGGTGGGATGGGTCGGCCATGATCTTTCTCGCCCTCTTCAGCGCCCTGGAGTCGTGCAGGGACCTGAGGGAGGGCAGGGGACAGCCGATCACCCTCTCCGCGGAGCGAATCACCCGCTGCAGCTTGGCAAGATCTTTTGCCATTTCTAACTGTATTTTTTATTTATTCATTTTGTATTCCACAGTTCTTCACAATCATGCCGGAGATACCAAGAGTAGATGGAATTTACGCCGTGAGTAGAATATATATAGTATAGAAGTATGTATATAGTATAGAAGTATGTATATAGTATAGAAGTATGTATATAGTATAGAAGTAGGGCTGTAACGATGCGACCTCACAACGATTAATTTCCATTACGATTCTTCAGGCAACGATTCAATGCATCATGAAATCTCTTCATTTGACCACGATTCAATTCGATACATTTTCGATAGATTTTCTATCAGTTAATTCCCTAAAAAAATTTGAATACACAAATGTGGCTGGGGGAACTGATTCACTCAGCATGAATGGACTATAGGTCAATAAAAACAATACACAAAAAAAAAAACATAAAAAAAAGAATAATAATCTTTTTTTTTAATTTAGATTAATTTCGATTATAATCGATTCTAACATTTTCAAATCGATGCAGTTGAATTGTCACATTAGAATCAATGCATTTCGATTAATCGATGCATCGTTACACCCCTATACAGAAGTATATGTATATACTGTAAATATATATATACTTCCCTAACCTACAACCCCGGTCACAATCTGTTTGAGACCCTTCCCTCTGGCAGGAGGCTGCGGTCCATCAAGACCTCACGCCACAAGAACAGCTTCCTCTGCAGTGAGCCTTGTCAACAAGAACAGCTTCCTCTGCAGTGAGCCTCGTCAACAAGAACAGCTTCCTCTGCAGTGAGCCTCGTCAACAAGAACAGCTTCCTCTGCAGTGAGCCTCGTCAACAAGAACAGCTTCCTCTGCAGTGAGCCTCGTCAACAAGAACAGTTTCCTCTGCAGTGAGCCTCATCAACAAGAACAGCTTCCTCTGCAGTGAGCCTCATCAACAAGAACAGCTTCCTCTGCAGTGAGCCTCGTCAACAAGAACAGCTTCCTCTGCAGTGAGCCTCGTCAACAAGAACAGCTTCCTCTGCAGTGAGCCTCGTCAACAAGAACAGCTTCCTCTGCAGTGAGCCTCATCAACAAGAACAGCTTCCTCTGCAGTGAGCCTCGTCAACAAGAACAGCTTCCTCTGCAGTGAGCCTCGTCAACAAGAACAGCTTCCTCTGCAGTGAGCCTCGTCAACAAGAACAGCTTCCTCTGCAGTTAGCCTCATCTGCAGTGACAATGTGTTACATTAATACACCCTTCATGGATACATTTTATTTTGCACAATACTGTACAATTGCACTGTATTTCTAGTTTTTTTTTGTGTATAGTATATTCTACTACAATCATGCACAATTGTACAGCCCTGTCCTATATTCTATTCTATTGTATTTGTATTCTAATTTAGTTTATATATTCCATTTGATTTTATTCTACTTAATTATAGAAGTATATATGTATATATGTAACGGATGGCACCGCGAGGCGCAGTCCCGATGGACTTCTGACGTTGTGGAGTGACTGTGGCGAGTAGCGGTGCTCTTAAACTCACTCTCATGTTGTGAAGTGACTGTGGCGAGTAGCGGTGCTCTTAAACTCACTCTCATGTTGTGAAGTGACTGTGGCGAGTAGCGGTGCTCTTAAACTCACTCTCATGTTGTGAAGTGACTGTGGCGAGTAGCGGTGCTCTTAAACTCACTCTCATGTTGTGAAGTGACTGGGGCGAGTAGCGGTGCTCTTAAACTCACTCTCATGTTGTGAAGTGACTGTGGCGAGTAGCGGTGCTCTTAAACTCACTCTCATGTTGTGGAGTGACTGTGGCGAGTAGCGGTGCTCTTAAACTCACTCTCATGTTGTGAAGTGACTGTGGCGAGTAGCGATGCTCTTAAACTCACTCTCATGTTGTGAAGTGACTGTGGCGAGTAGCGGTGCTCTTAAACTCACTCTCATGTTGTGGAGTGACTGTGGCGAGTAGCAGTGCTCTTAAACTCACTCTCATGTTGTGAAGTGACTGTGGCGAGTAGCGGTGCTCTTAAACTCACTCTCATGTTGTGAATGAATGAAAATGAATGAATGAATGAATGAATGAAAACTTTATTTAACAGATTGCAGAATGGGTACAACGGTGCTGTGGGTTAAACTCACTCTCATGTTGTGAAGTGACTGTGGCGAGTAGCGGTGCTCTTAAACTCACTCTCATGTTGTGAAGTGACTGTGGCGAGTAGCGGTGCTCTTAAACTCACTCTCATGTTGTGAAGTGACTGTGGCGAGTAGCGGTGCTCTTAAACTCACTCTCATGTTGTGAAGTGACTGTGGCGAGTAGCGGTGCTCTTAAACTCACTCTCATGTTGTGAAGTGACTGTGGCGAGTAGCAGTGCTCTTAAACTCACTCTCATGTTGTGAAGTGACTGTGGCGAGTAGCGGTGCTCTTAAACTCACTCTCATGTTGTGAATGAATGAAAATGAATGAATGAATGAATGAATGAAAACTTTATTTAACAGATTGCAGAATGGGTACAACGGTGCTGTGGGTTAAACTCACTCTCATGTTGTGAAGTGACTGTGGCGAGTAGCGGTGCTCTTAAACTCACTCTCATGTTGTGAAGTGACTGTGGCGAGTAGCGGTGCTCTTAAACTCACTCTCATGTTGTGAAGTGACTGTGGCGAGTAGCGGTGCTCTTAAACTCACTCTCATGTTGTGAAGTGACTGTGGCGAGTAGCGGTGCTCTTAAACTCACTCTCATGTTGTGAAGTGACTGTGGCGAGTAGCGGTGCTCTTAAACTCACTCTCATGTTGTGAAGTGACTGTGGCGAGTAGCGGTGCTCTTAAACTCACTCTCATGTTGTGAAGTGACTGTGGCGAGTAGCGATGCTCTTAAACTCACTCTCATGTTGTGAAGTGACTGTGGCGAGTAGCGATGCTCTTAAACTCACTCTCATGTTGTGAAGTGACTGTGGCGAGTAGCGGTGCTCTTAAACTCACTCTCATGTTGTGGAGTGACTGTGGCGAGTAGCAGTGCTCTTAAACTCACTCTCATGTTGTGAATGAATGAAAATGAATGAATGAATGAATGAATGAAAACTTTATTTAACAGATTGCAGAATGGGTACAACGGTGCTGTGGGTTAAACTCACTCTCATGTTGTGAAGTGACTGTGGCGAGTAGCGGTGCTCTTAAACTCACTCTCATGTTGTGAAGTGACTGTGGCGAGTAGCGGTGCTCTTAAACTCACTCTCATGTTGTGAAGTGACTGTGGCGAGTAGCGGTGCTCTTAAACTCACTCTCATGTTGTGAAGTGACTGTGGCGAGTAGCGATGCTCTTAAACTCACTCTCATGTTGTGAAGTGACTGTGGCGAGTAGCGATGCTCTTAAACTCACTCTCATGTTGTGAAGTGACTGTGGCGAGTAGCGGTGCTCTTAAACTCACTCTCATGTTGTGGAGTGACTGTGGCGAGTAGCAGTGCTCTTAAACTCACTCTCATGTTGTGAATGAATGAAAATGAATGAATGAATGAATGAATGAAAACTTTATTTAACAGATTGCAGAATGGGTACAACGGTGCTGTGGGTTAAACTCACTCTCATGTTGTGAAGTGACTGTGGCGAGTAGCGGTGCTCTTAAACTCACTCTCATGTTGTGAAGTGACTGTGGCGAGTAGCGGTGCTCTTAAACTCACTCTCATGTTGTGAAGTGACTGTGGCGAGTAGCGGTGCTCTTAAACTCACTCTCATGTTGTGAAGTGACTGTGGCGAGTAGCGGTGCTCTTAAACTCACTCTCATGTTGTGAAGTGACTGTGGCGAGTAGCGGTGCTCTTAAACTCACTCTCATGTTGTGAAGTGACTGTGGCGAGTAGCGGTGCTCTTAAACTCACTCTCATGTTGTGAAGTGACTGTGGCGAGTAGCGATGCTCTTAAACTCACTCTCATGTTGTGAAGTGACTGTGGCGAGTAGCGATGCTCTTAAACTCACTCTCATGTTGTGAAGTGACTGTGGCGAGTAGCGGTGCTCTTAAACTCACTCTCATGTTGTGGAGTGACTGTGGCGAGTAGCAGTGCTCTTAAACTCACTCTCATGTTGTGAAGTGACTGTGGCGAGTAGCGGTGCTCTTAAACTCACTCTCATGTTGTGAATGAATGAAAATGAATGAATGAATGAATGAATGAAAACTTTATTTAACAGATTGCAGAATGGGTACAACGGTGCTGTGGGTTAAACTCACTCTCATGTTGTGAAGTGACTGTGGCGAGTAGCGGTGCTCTTAAACTCACTCTCATGTTGTGAAGTGACTGTGGCGAGTAGCGGTGCTCTTAAACTCACTCTCATGTTGTGAAGTGACTGTGGCGAGTAGCGGTGCTCTTAAACTCACTCTCATGTTGTGAAGTGACTGTGGCGAGTAGCGGTGCTCTTAAACTCACTCTCATGTTGTGAAGTGACTGTGGCGAGTAGCGGTGCTCTTAAACTCACTCTCATGTTGTGAAGTGACTGTGGCGAGTAGCGGTGCTCTTAAACTCACTCTCATGTTGTGAAGTGACTGTGGCGAGTAGCGGTGCTCTTAAACTCACTCTCTTTTTTTTTATCCACTTTTTCTCCCATTTTTTCTATATTTTCTCCCATCCCAATTTCGTATCATCCAATTCAACCCTCCCCTGTCACGAACGCTGTTTCTTGCCTCCCACAAGCCGGCTGCAATGTGGACTAAGTCATACATAGCACAAGTCCCCTCCGGTACTTGAGGTAACAGCAGTCGCATCTTTTCACCTGCGCAGCTCGATCTCTCAGTGTCGAGGAGTAACGCGTGGGAGGCTCACGCTGCCCCCGACACTTCCTGATTCTACTGCGCAGGCGCACCAACCGACCTGTAGGAGTCGCTGTGCACAACGCCCGATCCCCACCCATCAGTTTCCCTCCCCGTAATACGGCCAATGTGTATTACTGCGGACGACCAGCTAAACTGAAAACAATGTGGAGAGGGTGCTCCAGTAGCACACCATGTTACCGCGCTCGCGCGGGACTCCGTGCTGCGTCACGGATCTGGTTGACTCCGAGTTCGATTCCCGGACCCGCCGTCATTTGCCGAATGTCTCCCCCTGCTCTCTCTCCCGTTTCACCCTGCAACTGTCGGTCATGCTTGACCAGGAAAGCGATAAACGCTAAAAAATAAAGTTTTAAAAAAAGAAAACAATGTGGAGAGCTGGATTCGAACACGCGAATCCTAGCGTCTCCACACTGGTGGCGAGTGCCTTGCCCACTACACCACCTAGCCGCCCCCTCTCTTAAACTCACTCTCATGTTGTGGAGTGACTGTGGCGAGTAGCGGTGCTCTTAAACTCACTCTCATGTTGTGAAGTGACTGTGGCGAGTAGCGGTGCTCTTAAACTCACTCTCATGTTGTGAAGTGACTGTGGCAAGTAGCGGTGTTGTGGGTTAAACTCACTCTCATGTTGTGAAGTGACTGTGGCGACTCTGGCGAGTAGCGGTGCTCTTAAACTCACTCTCATGTTGTTAAGTGACTGTGGCGAGTAGTGGTGCTGTGGGTTAAACTCACTCTCATGTTGTGAAGTGACTGTGGCGAGTAGCGGTGCTGGCGAGTAGCGGTGCTCTTAAACTCACTCTCATGTTGTTAAGTGACTGTGGCGAGTAGTGGTGCTGTGGGTTAAACTCACTCTCATGTTGTGAAGTGACTGTGGCGAGTAGCGGTGCTGTGGGTTAAACTCACTCTCATGTTGTGAAGTGACTGTGGCGAGTAGCGGTGCTCTTAAACTCACTCTCATGTTGTGAAGTGACTGTGGCGAGTAGCAGTGCTCTTAAACTCACTCTCATGTTGTGAAGTGACTGTGGCGAGTAGCGGTGCTCTTAAACTCACTCTCATGTTGTGAAGTGACTGTGGCGAGTAGCGGTGCTCTTAAACTCACTCTCATGTTGTGGAGTGACTGTGGCGAGTAGCGGTGCTCTTAAACTCACTCTCATGTTGTGAAGTGACTGTGGCGAGTAGCGGTGCTGTGGGTTAAACTCACTCTCATGTTGTGAAGTGACTGTGGCGAGTAGCGGTGCTATTAAACTCACTCTCATGTTGTGAAGTGACTGTGGCGAGTAGCGGTGCTCTTAAACTCACTCTCATGTTGTGAAGTGACTGTGGCGAGGCTCGAGTAGCGGTGCTCTTAAACTCACTCTCATGTTGTGAAGTGACTGTGGCGAGTAGCGGTGCTGTGGGTTAAACTCACTCTCATGTTGTGAAGTGACTGTGGCGAGTAGCGGTGCTGTGGGTTAAACTCACTCTCATGTTGTGAAGTGACTGTGGCGAGTAGTGGTGCTGTAGGTTAAACTCACTCTCATGTTGTGAAGTGACTGGGGCGAGTAGCGGTGCTGTGGGTTAAACTCACTCTCATGTTGTGAAGTGACTGGGGCGAGTAGCGGTGCTGTGGGTTAAACTCACTCTCATGTTGTGAAGTGACTGTGGCGAGTAGTGGTGCTGTGGGTTAAACTCACTCTCATGTTGTGAAGTGACTGTGGCGAGTAGCGGTGCTGTGGGTTAAACTCACTCGTGTTGTGAAGTGACTGTGGGGCGAGTAGCGGTGCTGTGGGTTAAACTCACTCTCATGTTGTGAAGTGACTGGGGCGAGTAGCGGTGCTGTGGGTTAAACTCACTCTGATGTTGTGAAGTGACTGTGGGGCGAGTAGCGGTGCTGTGGGTTAAACTCACTCTGATGTTGTGAAGTGACTGGGGCGAGTAGCGGTGCTGTGGGTTAAACTCACTCTCATGTTGTGAAGTGACTGGGGCGAGTAGCGGTGCTGTGGGTTAAACTCACTCTCATGTTGTGAAGTGACTGTGGCGAGTAGCGGTGCTGTGGGTTAAACTCACTCTCATGTTGTGAAGTGACTGTGGCGAGTAGCGGTGCTGTGGGTTAAACTCACTCTCATGTTGTGAAGTGACTGTGGCGAGTAGCGGTGCTCTTAAACTCACTCTCATGTTGTGAAGTGACTGTGGCGAGTAGCGGTGCTCTTAAACTCACTCTC
This sequence comes from Notolepis coatsorum, assembly GCF_963971535.1. Classification (NCBI taxonomy): domain Eukaryota; kingdom Metazoa; phylum Chordata; class Actinopteri; order Aulopiformes; family Paralepididae; genus Notolepis; species Notolepis coatsorum. The sequence continues at coordinate 84,381 of NW_028173142.1, forward strand.
ACCCTCAAAAGACACATAGACACGTTACAAAGCAGTGAGTTCACCTCTTGGTCTGTGCTGTCGCCCGCGGTGTGGAGGAGACCACGGGTTCTACACTCCCTCGAAGTTTAAGGTGACGATATCACAACCGTTACATATATATATAGTATAGAAGTATACTGTATAGAAGTATATATATATATATATATAGTATAGAAGTATACTGTATATATAGAAGTATAGAAGTATATATATAGTATAGAAGTATACTGTATATATAGAAGTATATATATATATATATAGTATAGAAGTTACATTTATACAACTGTTACAGTTGCACATTGGTTAGATGCCAACTTATTTTCGTTGTACTGTACTTGAGCTGTTATGATGACAATACATTTGAATCTAATCTAATCAAATTATATCAAGACCCTTGTGAAAACCGTGCCATTTGTAGACTTGTATCTTCAAAAACAAGTAATAGAACGATTCTGGTAAGACATTTTAGGTCGTTAAGAAATGTGTTGATTTGTGTCTAATTGTCTATGATCTGTTTTTAACGTGTTGAGTTGTGCCTTTGATCTGTTTATAACGTGTTGATTTGTGTCTATGATGTGTTTTTAAAGTGTTGATTTGTGTCTATGATGTGTTTTGTGTGATGTGTGATCTGTTGTGTGTATTGATGCCCATGTGAGCTCTTTGGGGTTGTTTTTAACCCTTTCACTGCCACACGACAGAAGGTTAACCCTTTACTATCACACAACCGACGGCGATGCTCCATCATTAGTTGTGTGATAGTAAAGGGCTAAACTTCTGTATTGTCACAGTGGAAGGGTTAACCGGCTGTTGTGTGGCAGTGAAAGGGTTAAATGTGCTTTATAAGTACAACTTGACTTGACAGTGTTTCTGAAGTAATGCTTGTGTTTCTTCTCTCCAGGATCTGAAGGGTCAGGACGCCGGAGAATACGCCCCACTGCACCTGGTCGGAGGCTCAAAGACCGGACGGGTGAGGGTGAGGGTGAGGGTGAGGGTTAGGGTGAGGGTTAGGGTGAGGGTGAGGGTGAGGGTGAGGGTGAGGGTTAGGGTGAGGGTGAGGGTGAGGATGAGGGTGAGGGTGAGGGTGAGGGTGAGGGTGAGGGTTAGGGACACAGAGACTGGACGGGTGAGTGGAGAGAGAGGCAGTGCTGTCATTTGTTACTCAAAGTCAAAGTCAACTTTATTGTCATTTTCCTTAATGTGCAAGACATACAGAAAATGTTTATTGCATTCCCCCCCTTCCCACGGCATATATAAAAATATCTATTATAAACATTAAGTAACATATAGGACACTATAAACATAAAGTAACATATAATAGGACACAATGTACACACACAACATACAGGACTATATACAATATTAACAGTAGCTAAAAATGAACCTGAATGAAATGAATATACCTTGTAGTCCGTGCAGGTTTTGGTGGTTAGGAGTCAGACACACTTTGTGGTCAGACGTTCAAACGTACATTTTTCTTTTTTTTTAATAAAATGTTTACTTTGTATACATTTCAAAGGAAGATTTTGCATGGAAAATGCGGCAAAGATTGATGAAGATGTACTTTCAAATCTGAAACCAATCTCAAGACACTGTAATCAGAGCATAACTGGACCACGTACCACTTTAACGTGACCTTTAATCAGAGCAGCATAACTGGACCACGTACCACTTTAACGTGACCTTTAATCAGAGCAGCATAACTGGACCACGTACCACTTTAACATCACCTTTAATCAGAGCAGCATAACTGGACCACGTACCACTTTAACGTGACCTTTAATCAGAGCAGCATAACTGGACCACGTACCACTTTAACGTGACATTTAATCAGAGCAGCATAACTGGACCACGTACCACTTTAACGTGACCTTTAATCAGAGCAGCATAACTGGACCACATACCACTTTAACGTGACCTTTAATCAGAGCAGCATAACTGGACCACGTACCACTTTAACGTGACCTTTAATCAGAGCAGCATAACTGGACCACGTACCACTTTAACGTGACATTTAATCAGAGCAGCATAACTGGACCACATACCACTTTAACGTGACCTTTAATCAGAGCAGCATAACTGGACCACGTACCACTTTAACGTGACCTTTAATCAGAGCAGCATAACTGGACCACGTACCACTTTAACGTGACATTTAATCAGAGCAGCATAACTGGACCACATACCACTTTAACGTGACCTTTAATCAGAGCAGCATAACTGGACCACGTACCACTTTAACATCACCTTTAATCAGAGCAGCATAACTGGACCACGTACCACTTTAACGTGACCTTTAATCAGAGCAGCATAACTGGACCACGTACCACTTTAACGTGACCTTTAATCAGAGCAGCATAACTGGACCACGTACCACTTTAACATCACCTTTAATCAGAGCAGCATAACTGGACCACATACCACTTTAACATCACCTTTAACCAGAGCAGCATAACTGTGACCTGTAGAGGTCAATGTGTCGAGGTTTGAACGCTTCCCAAACACTGGAACACACACGTGTCATATAGAATGTGTACTTTAAGTACATTCGATGTCAAATACTCAAACTCACTTTTACTGAAGTAGAACTTTCTTTTCTGCTTTATTCTGTTCTATTCTGATCTATTTCATTCATACTCCTTGGTGTTGCAGACTGTTGCAGGAGATGAGGAGGACACATATACGGTAAGATAAACACTCACACATGACAGCTCCATGCCGCTTAAATATGTAAATAACGTACTAATCGACCACAGGAAAAAAGGTACATATTGTACGTTATGTTCATTTTAACAACCTAAAAAGTTCTATATAAAGTTTATAAACCTAACCTTTAGGAACATGTCAACATTATGGGAAATGCTCGTCTTCTCCAGAGTCAGACAAGAAGATAGAGACCAGTTTCCTCTCTGTGCGTTCAGAAGAAAGCTATCCGAATGCAAGCTAGCCTAGCTTAGCACAGATGAATGATAGATAGCCAGATAGCCTAGCCTAGCTTAAAGCTCCAGGAGAGGTGTTTTTGGCCAACAATTAGACTACTTGGTCCGTATCCGCTTCCATTCATTTGTGCTAAGCTAGGCTAACTTGCAGCCGGATAGCTTT
>NW_028173142.1:92500-192500 GCF_963971535.1 Notolepis coatsorum
TACATGTAGTACAATGCCAAAGCAACAGGTGGCGATGTACAAACATGAAGGCCATTTTCAACCAATGAGAAGGGTGAACCGTCACTCACATCCTGTTAGACAAAAGTATATTCCGCCATTGTTGTTGTCGTTAGCTTACATGCTAACGTGAATGGCAGCGACCATAGCATTGTGGCTAGGCTAGCTACCATCGCTTAGTAGAGCTAGTGAATGGATAAACAACGTTATTTAACATTGCAGAATGGGTACAATTACAATACGGCTCAATACAAACAATTGTTAAGGGGCCCAGGGGGTGTAGACTGTTGTAGTTTGGTCAAATCAAGCTAATTTACATCATGCTCCAAAAAAAAAGAATGCTGTGGAGCGATGTGGCGCGGGGAGCGCTTGATTCGTAAATGAAGGTGAGCGGTGAGCGACTTGGGGGGGGGGGGGGGGGGGGCGGGCCAACATGAGCGGATGGGAGCGGAACCAGACGTCTAGAGCGAAGAGCGGATTTTTCGAGCGCTCCACTCACATGCCCTGACCCAACCCCCTCCAATGTACAGTAAATTACCTAGTATGGTTTTGTCAATATTCCAATGTACAGTTTTGCTTGTTTGTACAGTGTCCCACCCCCCCAACCCCCTCCAATGTACAGTAAATTACCTAGTATGGTTTTGTCAATATTCCAATGTACAGTTTTGCTTGTTTGTACAGTGTCCCCCCCCCAACCCCCTCCAATGTACAGTAAATTACCTAGTATGGTTGTCAATATTCCAATGTACAGTTTTGCTTGTACTGTTGTACAGTGTCCCCCCCCCACCCAACCTCCTCCAATGTACAGTTTTTACGTCAAATGTATATACTCCCTTTTCTGGACTCTTTTTGTATCACAAACAGTACTGTATTTGCAAATCTGGTATGTCATAAATGTATAGATGTAGCAGTACTGTCTATCTGTATGTCATATATGTCATGATGAATTGAAAATGGGGGACCCTGATGTAAACAAGACGAACGTCTTTCTCTGGTCTGCGTACTGTATTCTGCAATCTGTTAATAACGTTTTCAATCAATCAATCAATCAATCAATAGACCTATTGTGCTTTGAGGTGTCTTTGTCTGAATCAACTGTATTATCAAAAGATCAAATAGCACCCTCTAGTGGCTAGCAGACAATGCTGCTCAAATGTGTGGATAACTAGTCCACCATAAAACTTAAAGTGGAGATGAAGCATAGCGATAAATACATATTCATAGCATCACATTAGTATTTAGATAAGCCACAGAAAAAATCACGTTATAAAAATAAGCAGTTTCTAAGAAAAAACGATTTGTTATGTGCATTTTTGAAGCATTTATCATTATGGGCGCGGCCATTTTGTTGCTGACGTCATGATGCTGGTTTGGTGTATACACTGCTGGTTAGCTGCCTATAGTGAATGGGTCAGTCAGTAAATAAAATGTTGCCTACAAAACAACAGGACCGCGGTGGTTCTGTTTGTATTGCTCCTGGCTGTTCAAACAAATTTTACCATGTGAGAGAGAGGAAAGTTGGTTAATTTCCACAAACTACCAGTGAAAAAAACAGTGTTGTTGGCACGTTGGCTCAGGCTGGCTGCACTCAGGCGGCGCGACCAGCCTGTTGGACAGGGAAGGAGGATCTGCAGCTGAAGCCGGACGCGGTTCCCTCGGTCTTCGACAGACAGACCGGCCCAGGCAGTTCAGCGTCACGGAGCATTCAGCCTGCTGGCTACCTAGATCCACTTCAACCAGCGTCGCGGAGCATTCAGCCTGCTGGCTACCTAGCTCCAGTTCAACCAGCGTCGCGGAGCATTCAGCCTGCTGGCTACACAGCTTGTCGGTGTGCTAATAGCCTCGGCAAGCTAACGGTAGCTGGCTACACAGCTTGTCGGTGTGCTAATAGCCTCGGCAAGCTAACGGTAGCTGGCTACACAGCTTGTCGGTGTGCTAATAGCCTCGGCAAGCTAACGGTAGCTGGCTCCAGGCTATTAGCACATCGACAAGCTGCTGGAGCTCCCGACGCTCGGCTGGTTGAAGTGGATCTAGGTAGCCAGCAGGTGTATGTTATGACAGTACTCTCTCTCTCTCTCAGGTGTATGTTATGACAGTACTCTCTCTCTCTCAGGTGTATGTTATGACAGTACTCTCTCTCAGGTGTATGTTATGACAGTACTCTCTCTCAGGTGTATGTTATGCAGTGCCACAGCATCAAGACCTCACCAGGCGGTCACTAGTGACACCGGCCCCCACATCGCCAGCGTATTCGGACAGGGCCCATCCAAGAGCAGGCCCTTCCCCCCACTAGCACGCCGCCTGACACACTGACCCTGGCATACTCAGGCAGTCAACATGGCTGTAACTCGAAGCACTCAAGAGGCTACACTACAGCGGGAGCAGGCAGCGCACCGGGGAGACGACCTCCAGAAGAGGCCGATCCCTCAATCCAGGCAGCAGGCACTTGACCCGAGCCTGGAGCACTGCGGACGAGACAGGCGCCAAAGGGGTCAACTGAAAACAGCACACCGGCAGAAGGGGCGTATGCTGGCATTGTTTGAGCACCATGTCAAAGCCTCCACCAAAAAAATCCCAGACGCTCTAGAGGGGCCGAGGCAGAGAAGGCTGACACGATTGGCAGACGTCATGAACGTGCAGGGGCACACTCAACCGGGTAACCCGGGAGTTGACTCCCCTCCAACACACCAAGGAATCAACCACCCTCTTGGTTCAACATGCGGTGGTTGTTCCTATAACCCCTCAGGAAAAAACTCCAAAACACAACTGCGGGTATACACTGGCTATACCGCAGTACAAGTGTTTCAGTTTTCAAAAAGGGGTTATCCCAGGCCTACGGGTCGACGAAAACGATTTTGGACCGGGCCCGGCGGACCGGGACGTACACAGGGATGCCAGAGGAGTACTATAAAAACCACCTCAACAGCCCCCTCTCAGCAATGTGTAAGCGGGAGAAGAGAGGGAGGTGAAAATAATGGAGAATGAACATCTCCATAATATCAAACCCTGTGACACCCGGGCAGACCCGGCATTTTTCCCCCTGAAAAAAGCACAAGTCCCTCAGGGTACCAGAACAGCAGATCTGCGTCCCCGGCGGACAACGGGTTAACTGACCTGGACCAGAATGACCAGAATCAGTCCCGTGCCCTAATCACGCCGACATCCCCAACTCTAGGAGGGGGGGTAGGTACACGTGTCGATCTAAAACATTATAGAGGGCGCCACCCAGACAGTCCCGTTCGTACCGCGCTCAGTGGCCCACCCCAAGGGCGTGAGACCCCTCTACCTATGCTTTTATCTATTCCGTTAACATCCCCCAGATATGAACGAGAATTTGTCGAGACAAACCTAGTAAACTGGCGCTCGGAAGAGACAAACTCCATCCCAGTTGCCCCATAAAAACGCTGTTTTAATGATGAGCAACCAAGGCACACAAGCCTCATGCGTGATTCCTATCAGAAACACCCAGGGCCAGCACTATGTACACGTCGAGACCCAAAACACATCAATGGATAGTCTAACAAGACACCAGATACCGTTCCTCCAAGCCGCCTGGGGAACGACAAGAAGTCAATTTTTAAATTTTAATTTTTTTCAGAAAAAAATTTAAAATAATACGGACATGGGTCCCATGCGACGCGGCTGATGGAAAACACCACCCCGTCAACCACACTTCATAAGAGGGGACGGTGAGCGACGTACCCCTATGACAGGGGGAAACCCATGACTCAACAGACCTGTAAGGCGAGGAGTCAGGGAAACCCTAAACAATACCCCGTCCACCTACTCCAAAAAGGAGAGGACGGGGAACCCCCAGAGAGACTTCCCACGTGAGCTGTATAGATTGAAAATACATATTGCAGCATTGAGCTATGTAACAATTGGGTTAGGACTCTCCATGGAGGAGCTCTGAACTCCCAGAGGAGAAGACTCCGAACACCAGAGGAGGAGGCTCTGACCCAATACACACACTACCAGTAGGGAGCAGCGCAGAAGAACCACATCTCTACTGCGTTGCATCACCCACCAAGCTCAATCACATACAACAGAGCAGAACTCCTTTTCGAAGTTCTACTCACCTTGACAATCTGAGGAGGAGGCTCTGAAACTCTGAGGAGGCTCCCTCACTGGGAGGGAGGGTCTGAACTCTCTTCTTCTGCCTGAAGAAGAGCTCTGTGAGGAGGAGGCTCTGAAAACTCCCTGAAACAGAACCATAACATGGAACCTGACCAACTCACGGAAGTCTTACCAATAGAAACGCGCCCAGTGACGTACTCTATGGAGGGGGAATTTCCGCTGTGCACACGCCCAATCTTCCAGGGCGTGGGACCAGGAAACTCCCTCCCCCCCCCCCCCCCCCCCTCTTACCCTGTAACGTGCCGAACAGCAACGTGACAGGAACCTTGAAGGAAGGGGGTTTTAACCCCTGCCCAAACGGAAAAAGGGGGAGGAAGGGTTTACCAGTTCACCCCTTTACGACCTGTTGTGGGAATTGAAAGTCGTCTTAAACCCTTGGTAATGCATGAAATAAATATGGCTTCAGGATACAGAGTCTTCACAGTCTAAAGTGATTTATTATTATATTCTGCAGAATACAAATGGTGACAAGTCAAGGCAGAGCACACAAAATTCTCTACCCTGAGTTGGACAAATGAATGAACATTTTAATACAGTTTATATAGAGTGAAAATGGGCAAGGATGATATGATAGTGTTTCATCCAATCACATAGATGATAGCGGTATCATCCAATCCAATACATGCATGTTAAGGAAGTCCCATTCAGGAAAAGGCAGTGGTGTAATGTTTACACAAGGGCCAATACAGGGGGGTACAAGTGTGTCACGTCATCTTGAGGTCATGATGACAAAGGCAGGGATAATAGTGGTGTGATTTTGAGGAGGGGCAGACAGGGTTATAGAAATGGCTTTGGGGACATGATAACACGAAGGTGGGGGGTAGTCAGCAGTGTACGAGTTGGGGGCAGTTAGCTTATGCAAACAATGGCCTGTTTGCATAAGCGAACCTTTGCACTAGTTTTTGGGACAGATACAGTGAGTTTATGCTCTGAAATAAAATACATCTAATTGTGAATCATGTACATTATAAATGTGATATCATAAATAATTTTCCCTTACAGACCCCTCACCCCTGATACGATGTAATGACAAAGTAGAGCCATGACACCAGTCATAGCATGCTACATGAAGCATTTAACAGCTTCACATAGCTCATGTGCGAACCTGCTATCTGAGTTTTACTAAGGAAAAAACACAGAACAGAGAGGGCCCCTTTAAGAGCCCCGGTACCAGACTTACACATGTGCTTCTGTGGGCCAAAACATAACCCAGTTGTAGATCTCAACGACACAGACAACCCTTCATCACAAAAAAAAATGGCAAAAGTACACTCTTACTACAGAGGAACGCCGTTTTTCATAACGAGAGAGACATAAGTCCTCGATTACGTATTGGCCACAGGCCTTGCTAAGCACACATGACAGTGACCAAACAACCTTTTCCCTAGGAAAAAATCGTTTCTCAAGCAGAAGCACAACCCCAGCAGTTTAAGATGAGGGTTACATCGTATCCCCACAAACACAGTGACACAATATATTGTAAACAAAACATGTCTGAGAGGAGGGGGGGAAGCCCCAGGGAAAAACCGCTCCTACCTTACCCTTGATACGACCAGGTTGAACAGGTACCCCTGTTAACATGTGAACACGCTGTTCATTGTCATCACAAGCTGAGAGAAGAATGTATTCCTCAATCACATGTCACTAAGCATAGCTTCATAGGTTAATTAACCCACTTAGTTGTGAGTTCAACCACCTTACTAACGTTACATGAACACACATGTTCTCATCACAACTAAACCAGTTCATTTTTACACACGTAAAAAACAACGCCAATTTCCTAGGTAGAGAGAAGCTATACCAGCGACAAGGCAATTCACACACAACACGCGTCGTATCCTCAATGTATTGCAGCAACACACGTTTTGGAAAACATCGGTATTACAAAACATTTAGAAGGGAAGGAAAGAAGAAGTGTTAAAGTCCGGAAGGACTCCTACCTCCACCCTGAGCGCAGGCCGAGAGGACTGCAACACTGGTTAACGGGACAGCCGAAGTCGAACCCGGCGTCTCCTGCGTTGGTGACGAGGGTAATGTCCGCTGCGCCACCCAGCCGCCGTTCTCCATGTTGACGAAGTCCTCGCTGGCATGGCACCCGGTGTAGGGTCGACTAACATCCTCTGTCAAAGATGACGTCGTAGTCAGAGTGTTTAAGGCTTGTTATACTCACAGCAACGTTCAATAGTGTAGAATTAAGCTAACAGCCGCTCCCGACTGATAGCAACAAGCTAACGTTTCCTAGCCTAGTGACACAACGGGCTAGCGCCGCAGCTAACAGCTGACTGGCTAACAGTAGGCCACACACTAGCACGCAAGCTAAGCAGCTATCACCTGAACTGTACACAACGACATAACAAGCCACACTTCAGACAGGCCGCCGCCTGAATCCCTCCTCATCCTAAGAGAGAAGAGAAAAAGAAATGTCAACACAGTTTTCAACAGTGATTTAACAGACATAACAGCGGAGTCCGCACAATTCCCATACGGGCTGCAGCCGACTTGAGCATGGAACTACCGATAAAGAAGATCCAGACCCACATTTCGTCGTGTTAAGGGTGTACTCTCACATTCATTTGAAAGATGGGGCCTTCAAGGGACAGAGAAGCATCCGCTCGTCCAGAGAACCCCGGGTTTAAACCAGATCTTCATCTTCCAGACACCCCAGTGACGAAGACATTATCGCCGTATTTTCTCGAAAATAGTGAGAGAGAAAATAAAGATATAACATTTACATTTAAATTTTTTTACATATAACGTCAACGTATCTCCTTGTTCTTCTGTTTTCCTTTCTTCAGCTAAATACTTTCTTTCCCAAGTCAAGTGATTGGTATAAAGGCACTCTCTTGGGGTGAAATTTGAAAAGGAGATGAGTGTGTGGCCCCACCCCTGCTTATGTAGGTAGCAGATGGGGGTGTGGCCAGACGGATGTTGGTATGTAAAGGTACATTTGTGAAGTTTTTATTCAGTGCACGTCACTGGAGTGAGATATGTGCAGTTGATGCTGAGCGGAAGCTAATACGATATAGAACCACTCAGTGTGTCTGACTCTTAACCACTAAGTGTGTCTGACTCTTAACCACTACAGATGGAGGCATGGAGCACTGGAAAACCGAGCCTCTCCCGCCGGCACCAAGCTTGGTGACGCTATGTGAGGCGAGTTGACAGGAGGTGACGCAGCACTGCCTGGTTCAACCAGTAGGGGGAGTCGAGTTACACGGTGGAGAGAGGGAACTATCGTTCTATGTGTGTGTGTGTGTGTGTGTGTGTGTGTGTGTGTGTGTGTGTGTGTGTGTGTGTGTGTGTGTGTGTGTGTGTGTGTGTGATTGATTGATTGATTGAAGTTTATTGGTTTAGAATGAAATCACACATATACATTTGATCACAATATGGAACAGGTATACATTTCTCCATTTACCAATAGGATTTCATAAAACACAATAAAGCCATCGGCTTGTTTCCATTGTGGTCCTTCAGAGGCAGAGTAGGGCGGCTCTTCGGATCGTGGATTATTGTGAAGTTCATGCTGTCCTGTGGATTTTGTCTGTTGTCTATACTGAATTTACTGGTAAGTTAACTTAGGTTTAACGTTAGTTTGTTTACTGCAGTTATGTCAGAACGACAATCAACTAAGGTAACGTTACAGTAGCAACTGCTCAAATGAAGCATATCCACATTGCTGTCAAGTTAACAAGTTAACGTTATGGTCCCTCGAAACTTGAATGTGATCTCAAGGCTTTTCAACACTGGCGTAACATTATCATTTAATTATTTTTTAAAGCATCTTCATGGTTTAATAATGCAAACATATGTTGCAGGGACTTATTATAATCTCATGTCCCCCCTCGTTCTGAACGCCAAGCTTTAAAGTCAATGCAATCAACCTTGTGTCGTCAGCCTCACTTCAGTTTTAACACAATCAATGGATTGATTTAATTTGATTTCAGTAGCATCCATCAGAGGTGCTCAGCCACTACATAGGCTACAATCATTGCAATGGTGAACACAATAATGAACAGTGATACAAACTCCATTTCACGTAAACAAAACACTGTCTTTTTGTTGTTTATTGCTTGTTTATTTTACAAGCCTTGCCAATAGAATGTGCAAACATTTACAATTTATTTTATTTTTGCAGGCGTGATGGTTTCACCCCAAACTACAACTCAAGGGTCTGGGTGGCATTTTCCCAAAGGCAAAGCAGCTGGGCCAAAGACTGAGGGAAAGACTTTCCCCGACCATCCCGTTCCTGTAATGTTTCTGTTCTGCCTGTCACTCTTAGTGTCTAGCAGAAAGAATTGAATGTCCACACGATGACAATAGCGGAAGGTTTTTTTTTTTTTTTTTTTTTTTTTTTTTATTATTGCAAAACAAAAATTATTAAAAGTCAGTACTCAACACATAATGCATAATGAAACTTTCAGTCAAGGTGGTTAAAATTACATGCAAGTACAGAAACAAGATAAAACAAAAATAGTCTATAATAACATTTTAACCGTATACAGTGTATATCCAGCGAAATTACAATTATATAAATGTTAGTATAGAATATACCCCTAATACCTATTTTCTAAAACCCTACACACATATGCTCCAGCTCGAACCCCCCCCCTCCCGGACCCCCCCTTGGATAGTACCTCCATTATCCCTCACTCCTAACCAGACACTACCATTATAAGCTAGCTTTTATTCTCTCCACCACTTCTACCCACATTGACATTTTGGATTCATTGAGACCCAGAATTCTTGCTGTAGATATTTCTTGATATATCACATCGAGATATGTAAGAAACCAAACTTTCCGGCACATTTTTTCCGGTTGAAACCAGCGTGAGGCGATCAGCTTTTTAGCCACTGTGATACCCGATAAAACCAATCTCTTTAGCTGTGGATTCACTGCAAACTCAAAAACATAATTTAATAGTAATACCGAGGGGTGTACAGGTATATTCCAAGATACGAGTTTTGATAATTGTTGGGACACATCTTTCCAGAATGCCTTAACTGGTGGGCAGTCCCAATACATGTGCATAAATGTTCCTTCGTCCCCATTTGTACATTGGGAGCATTTGGAGTCTTGTTTAAGCCCCATTCTGCACAGTCTTATAGGAGTCAAGTATGTCCTGTGAATATAGTTCCGATTGATTTGTTGATGATCCGGGTTCCTTGATGTAAGTCGGACATTTGCCCAGGCTCCTTGCCAATCAAAGTCATTTTCCAGGTCTGGTATATCCCTCCTCCAGACAGTGTCTAGTTGAAGGGTTTCATACGAGGACGTTAGTAATTGATAATAAAAACCTGATACAAAACCTCCCAATGTTTCTCTTTCATAGAAAAATTTGTGGTATCTGTGGTGTTCAATTGGTATGAGTAATGGAACACCGTGAGACCTCAGACATAGTCGTAACTGTATGTAAAAAAGCCATGTGGACTCGGTGAGGTTAAACTTTGTGCATATTTTGCCATAACTACATAAGCCCTGGTTATTAAAAATATCCCCTAATGAGTGTATGCCTTGCTCTTCCCATATAGGGAATCTTATAGGGCGTTTTCCCATTAAGAGTGCATTGTTATTGAATATGGGAGTGTGATTATGCCATTTTTGAGGGTTAGGATATTTCCTTTGTGTTTCCCGCCATGTTCTGATTGCATGGGTTATTATGGGGCCGAATTCCCGCTCACAATGCTTGATTGAAAGTTTAGTGTGTGCTATGTCTTTCAGTCTCTGTGGGGCTACTATGTTTTCTTCCAATTCTCTCCAAGATACCAAAGCCTGGGGATCAAACCATATTTTCAATGGTCTTAATGTGAAAGCCTTAAAATATTGTAAAAAATCTGGAACTGCCATGCTCGGAAGGTTTCTTTAGTAGTAGTTTATTCAGCCATCTCACACAATACAATATACTCAATAAAGTGTCTTCATATATTAGCCTGTTATAGTCAGATTGCATACATAATTACCCATTTCCCATGAGTGAATATAATCCTATAGCCTAGTGTCTGGGCTGTAGTCAGACTAGTTGATCATATTAACACCTAACATTTTGCCATCCTTCCTCTGCAGAGTTCAAATAAAGCTGACTTGACCTGACTTGAAAAAAAACACACTTTTTATTATCTAAACGTTATTATTTAGCCTTGCATAGCTCTTTTGGTCAACTAGCTGATTCAAATACAGTACCTTCATGTATTTTCTTGAATTAACAAACAGGCACCAGAGGGGCCATTGCGGGGATATACTGTGTATTGAACTTTAGGCTTCCTCAAGTGTTGAGACATTTGTCTTATTTGTTTGTTCCTCATTTCATATCTCAATAACAACTCCCTCTGTCTTCCCCCGGTAGACAGTCAGAGGGACGTCCCAACAGGCCACCTTGTTTATGGTTTGATTCAGTTTTAAATAGACTATAATAAAAATAGTAAGATAAAATAGACAGAGTAAAATAGTGCAGTGCAATAAAATAGTAGAATAGAATATACAACTTTTTTTTTACAGTGAAATAAAATAGTGATGAATGAATGAATGAATGAACATTTTATTTAACAGATTGCAGAATGGGTACAATCAGGGTGCGATCCAGGAGGGGAGCCCGGGGAGCTATAGCTCCCCTAGATCAGACATCAGCTCCCCTGCAAACTTGATTTGCGATTTTTTGGGGGGTCTCTAAATTACTATTATATATTATTCACTGACAGTGAAACTGACAGAGCAGCAGGAGGCGGGAATCGGATCATCTACAGGCGCGCCGCGCAATTACACCTGCGGCTGGTGCTGCTCCGGTGGCCGTGGGGACTATTATTAGTTAAATATAAATCATTGTTTTGAGATTCACGTCACTCACAGTGGTGACTGTGGTGGGCGTCAGCGTCACTGCATGCAGCCAATGTATCGATTCGTCGCAGCCAATGTAAATGCAGCAAGCAAATAAATGTAGCCTATTAGGGTCTTCAAATATGATATGAAATATGGGCGCGTTTCCTAGTGGTCGAAGCAAGCTCAGTGACTCGTCAGTCGAGAAAATAATGCTTGGGACCAGGAGTATTTCATATTGTTAGTAAGTCAGGAGTCTGAGAGATAATCATCTCTATCTAACTAAATAGAAACTTTTTTTTATCATGGAATGTGCTGTGGAAGCCCCGTCCAGACGGCCGGACGGTAAGTGAGTTGTCCTGAGCACTCCTCGCTGAGAGGCGCGCCGCGCGCCGCGCACCCCCCCCCCGACGCGGGCTCACCCAAAGATCTTGCTATGGATCGCACACTGGGTACAATACAGTACGGCTCAATACACACAATTGTTAAGGGGATGCAGACCAGAGAAAGACGTTTGTCTTGTTTACATCAGGGTCCCCCTTTCTTCTTTCATTATTCTATTTTCCGCTTTGACCTCCATTATTTTCTATAATTAATGGCAAAACCTTTGTCAAACCAGTTATGAGGTTGTTGCACGTTTCTATGGTGAGTTTATTCGCCCAAAAAAAGTAGCTGGCATCCATCAAAGCATCCTTGGTGCGCGGTTTCGCCTCTCTCCGAATGAAATCCTTCAGCATGTGCCAAACAATTTCAATGGGGTTCAGATCTGGAGATTCAGCTGGCGTTTTGACCCAATTAATACCCTCTGCTTCAATGCAAAGTCATGCAGCCGTGTCTGAAAAGTCATGGATAGATTAATCTCCATACAGTCTGAACTTCACTTGGACATTTCCTGGTTGAAGAGCCTTCAGAGCAGATTAGTGGGAAATAGAGGGGAAATTAATGTAGAAGGCATTTTCAGCAGAGTGGATACACTTTTGTTAGGAGTGTTAAATCACTCACTGACGGACGTGAATTTGCCTCCTCGGACCCTTGACACGGTGCACTATCATGACACAGCAGAGATAAGGCTCAAAATGGGAACACGCCAACACGCAAATAAACACCATGATCACTACATATACAAATAAACATCATCTAAAGGGAGAACCATGTCTCATTAAGGTTAATAAAGCCGTTATTCTGCACTTATTAACAGTTAACTATGCTTTTTGCAGCTATTGGATGTAAAGCAAGAACAATGCCTTATTAAGGTCATCTTCTTTTATGCAACAATGGAGTCTGTTCTCCTATATGGCAGTGAATGCTGGACCCTGAAGCCCACCCTGCAGAAGTCCCTGGATGGGTGCTACACCAGAATGCTGTGTGTGGTGCTCAACATCAACAGGGAGGAGCATGTCAGCATGGGGGGGGGGGGGGGGTTATTCTTTTCATCACTAAATTGTATATTGTAAAAAATATTGAAAACATTATAAAACATCACTAATCACATCAACACAATGCAAATAAATGGAATATGTTACAATTGCACTATTTCTTTTTTGTTGATGTGATTAGTGATGTTTTATATAATGTTTTCAGAATATTTTTTACAATATAGTGATGGAAACTAAAAAGTATAAATCAAATGTTTTTTAACACTTTGAGCGCCACGCCTGCTTTTCCGTTTTACCGGCTGAATGCCACCATCGGCGCCAATGTTAACGTTAATATCGCCTAATCTATGTTTTAAATTATGGCTATGTGTCTAATCTGCCCATCGCATTATCAAAGACTATTTTCCAGTCAGTGCTGTCAAGGCAGATTGTTTTTTTATCGCGTCGTTTCCGTTTCAGAGCAGTTAGTGTTAAGGTTTGTAACCGACCCCAAACGCAACGGCACAGAGAGAGTTGTTTTCAGAGTTAGCCAAAAACAAGGGCGTGTTTATTCTCAGAGTCACAAGATTGAATTAGGTGGAAAACAGAACAAACAGGGAATCTGGCATGTGAAGAATGTCTTGCGGCTCTGCAGATTCTCCCAGACGGTGTTGGTGAGGAATTTGCTTGTGACGTCTGAGCCGCTCTGCAGATCCCCCCAGCATACACTCCAGATGGAACACGGAGGGAGAGAGAGAATCCCAGTTAGCTCAGCGCACAACAGATAACAGAGAGGTGACTGATCCAAATTAATATCCAAGTGACTTGATCTTCGGTGTGATACACACAGTTAGCAGAGTCCAGAGAAAAAACAATACGGTAATCCAAAGAGTAAATCCAACAACAAAAAATAGGTGAGAACAGTATAACAAAAACGGGATCTCTTCTGTGTTTCACAAACACACAAAAAACTGGTGATCCAAAAAGACTGTTTCAAAAACTCACCAAAGCGCAACGCGTAAAGCGGGCAGATAAACGAGGCGTAGCTTCGTACGGGGAATCAGGTTATCCAAGGGATACTTCACGAGAGTCCTGGAGAGCAACAGACAGCGAACGGGAAAGAAAGGCAGATGCAGGGAATATTCAAAACGATCCAACATCGATATTAGGGAGATCAGAGTATTTAAAGCCACGGGGCGCTTAATGACAAGCTGTGACAGCTGCGGGATGAAATTGATCATTGCTCCAGAAGCGTGTGGTTGGGAGAGCACCAATCAAACGGCATCTTACAGGAAAGAAGCGTGAGGCGCGGAATGCAATTAATTAACAAAATACCTTAAAGGAACGGAGCGAGTGGGTGGGCAGCGGACAAAACCTCACAGTACCCCCCCCCTCCACGGGAGCCACCCGGCGACCAGGCCGACCCGGCTCGCCCGGATGGGCACGATGGAAGTCGGTGATCAGGCCGGGATCCACGATGAGCTGGCGGGAGACCCAGCTCCGTTCCTCCGGGCCGTAACCCTCCCAGTCCACCAGGTACTGGAACCCCCGACCCTGCCGTCGAACGCCCATCAACCGGCGGACCTGCCACTGGGGGTGACCGTCCACCATCTTGGGAGGAGGTGGATCCGGAGCAGGAGGCATCAAGGGACTGAGAGAGACAGGCTTAACCCGGTAACATGGAAAACGGGGTGAATGTGCATGGACGCAGGAAGCTTAAGACGCACCGCCGCCGGACTGAGTACCTTCAGAACCTCGAAAGGTCCGACGAACCGGGGGTTAAGTTTCTTGGCCGAGGACCGAAGTGGGAGGAGAATACTTGACTGCTGGCTAGCCAGAGCGCCCAGGGACCCCTGAATAGGCAGGACCTGCTCTCGGAGTTCCTGTACAGCAGCCGCAGCCCTGTCTAGCTGTTGGCTGTGTTCCTTGGTTAACTCTATCTGGACTGCCAATGCTGTTCTGACTCTCTCTGTGTCGGCTGGGGTCGTCATGGTTGGATCGTAATGTTAAGGTTTGTAACCGACCCCAAACGCAACGGCACAGAGAGAGTTGTTTTCAGAGTTAGCCAAAAACAAGGGCGTGTTTATTCTCAGAGTCACAAGATTGAATTAGGTGGAAAACAGAACAAACAGGGAATCTGGCATGTGAAGAATGTCTTGCGGCTCTGCAGATTCTCCCAGACGGTGTTGGTGAGGAATTTGCTTGTGACGTCTGAGCCGCTCTGCAGATCCCCCCAGCATACACTCCAGATGGAACACGGAGGGAGAGAGAGAATCCCAGTTAGCTCAGCGCACAACAGATAACAGAGAGGTGACTGATCCAAATTAATATCCAAATGACTTGATCTTCGGTGTGATACACAGTTAGCAGAGTCCAGAGAAAAAAACAATACGGTAATCCAAAGAGTAAATCCAACAACAAAAAATAGGTGAGAACAGTATAACAAAAACGGGATCTCTTCGGTGTTTCACAAACACACAAAAAACTGGTGATCCAAAAAGACTGTTTCAAAAACTCACCAAAGCGCAACGCGTAAAGCGGGCAGTTAAACGAGGCGTAGCTTCGTACGGGGAATCAGGTTCTCCAAGGGATACTTCACGAGAGTCCTGGAGAGCAACAGACAGCGAACGGGAAAGAAAGGCAGATGCAGGGAATATTCAAAACGATCCAACATCGATATTAGGGAGATCAGGGTATTTAAAGCCACGGGGCGCTTAATGACAAGCTGTGACAGCTGCGGGATGAAATTGATCATTGCTCCAGAAGCGTGTGGTTGGGAGAGCACCAATCAAACGGCATCTTACAGGAAAGAAGCGTGAGGCGCGGAATGCAATTAATTAACAAAATACCTTAAAGGAACGGAGCGAGTGGGTGGGCAGCGGACAAAACCTCACAGTACCCCCCCCTCCACGGGAGCCACCCGGCGACCAGGCCGACCCGGCTCGCCCGGATGGGCACGATGGAAGTCGGTGATCAGGCCGGGATCCACGATGAGCTGGCGGGAGACCCAGCTCCGTTCCTCCGGGCCGTAACCCTCCCAGTCCACCAGGTACTGGAACCCCCGACCCTGCCGTCGAACGCCCATCAACCGGCGGACCTGCCACTGGGGGTGACCGTCCACCATCTTGGGAGGAGGTGGATCCGGAGCAGGAGGCATCAGGGGACTGAGAGAGACAGGCTTAACCCGGTAACATGGAAAACGGGGTGAATGTGCATGGACGCAGGAAGCTTAAGACGCACCGCCGCCGGACTGAGTACCTTCAGAACCTCGAAAGGTCCGACGAACCGGGGGTTAAGTTTCTTGGCCGAGGACCGAAGTGGGAGGAGAATACTTGACTGCTGGCTAGCCAGAGCGCCCAGGGACCCCTGAATAGGCAGGACCTGCTCTCGGAGTTCCTGTACAGCAGCCGCAGCCCTGTCTAGCTGTTGGCTGTGTTCCTTGGTTAACTCTATCTGGACTGCCAATGCTGTTCTGACTCTCTCTGTGTCGGCTGGGGTCGTCATGGTTGGATCGTAATGTTAAGGTTTGTAACCGACCCCAAACGCAACGGCACAGAGAGAGTTGTTTTCAGAGTTAGCCAAAAACAAGGGCGTGTTTATTCTCAGAGTCACAAGATTGAATTAGGTGGAAAACAGAACAAACAGGGAATCTGGCATGTGAAGAATGTCTTGCGGCTCTGCAGATTCTCCCAGACGGTGTTGGTGAGGAATTTGCTTGTGACGTCTGAGCCGCTCTGCAGATCCCCCCAGCATACACTCCAGATGGAACACGGAGGGAGAGAGAGAATCCCAGTTAGCTCAGCGCACAACAGATAACAGAGAGGTGACTGATCCAAATTAATATCCAAGTGACTTGATCTTCGGTGTGATACACAGTTAGCAGAGTCCAGAGAAAAAACAATACGGTAATCCAAAGAGTAAATCCAACAACAAAAAATAGGTGAGAACAGTATAACAAAAACGGGATCTCTTCGGTGTTTCACAAACACACAAAAAACTGGTGATCCAAAAAGACTGTTTCAAAAACTCACCAAAGCGCAACGCGTAAAGCGGGCAGTTAAACGAGGCGTAGCTTCGTACGGGGAATCAGGTTCTCCAATCAGGTTCTTGATATTAGGGAGATCAGGGTATTTAAAGCCACGGGGCGCTTAATGACAAGCTGTGACAGCTGCGGGATGAAATTGATCATTGCTCCAGAAGCGTGTGGTTGGGAGAGCACCAATCAAACGGCATCTTACAGGAAAGAAGCGTGAGGCGCGGAATGCAATTAATTAACAAAATACCTTAAAGGAACGGAGCGAGTGGGTGGGCAGCGGACAAAACCTCACAGTTAGAAAAGCCCCCGTTTTGATATAAAAAACAGCTCATTCTGGAGCATTCTATGAAAATCGTCTTTTAGTGGAATATTCCACAACGTTGATATTCGTCGGCCTTTTTATGAATCGTTTTCAAATAAACGCTAGATGATCAATATTATACGTGCACGCAAGCACATTACGGCAACGCACGGATAATCGCTCCGTTGATTTCCTCACAGACTTTTACAGTGAAACCGAAAGAAGACATTTCACAAAACAGCTTATAACTTCATCAAACTTACTCTGATTATCCTAACACTGATAATATAGAGTCCTTACCTGACATCAGATGGTATCCAACTGGTATATTCCAATTCCAACACCATTCGAAAAAATCGATACGTGTATGGATCCAACGCGATACTGTAGATCTCCATGATCAACGGGGATCTGAGGTTCCAGAATGAACTGTGGTAACCCCGGCTGGATCAGTGAACTGGAAAATGTGGAGTACCGGATTTTTTTTGAGTCCATTCCAAAATCACTTATGTCATCTGGGAGACGACAGGGGGCGCTTTTTTCCACAGTGATCGCCGGCGCCGCTCGGCTATACTCGGGTAGGCTCGGGTGATGCAATAATTTTTCAGATCGCTAAAAAAAAATAAAAAATAAAAATCCGAGAAATCTCGTGAGTGGCTAGCAACCACCTATAAAAAAACCCGAGAAATCTCGTGAGTGGCACTCAAAGTGTTAAAGAGCTGTTCAAACGTGTGTTTGTGTGCTTCACATTGTATTTATATGTAATTTTGTATTCAACATGTAGTGCTCATTCCAGATGGGGGAGCTGTGTAAAACATAGTTAACTGTTAATAAGTGCAAAATAAATTATTTATTAACCTTAATAAGACATGGTTGTCACTTTAGTTCCAGTAGTCCCAGTGTTCATAAGTACATAGTTAACTGCTAATAAATTAAAAAAATATATTTTTTAAAAGCAACAAAAAAACTTAGCAAAGGTTAACAATGTCAGAATAGGTAAGTTAGTAAGACTCAATACATTTGTTTGTAATGCTATTATATATATAATAAATCATAAGGATTTTATTAATGTTCTTAAGCAGTCTAAATTGTGACCGAGCCCAGCAGTTTGTGGCACAAGTCTCCCTCTGTAATTTTTCAGGTATTTACAGATTATGAAAGTACAGAATGTAAGCTTTCAAATGATGTGTCATATAATGAAATCTGAACATATCTGAAGAAGATTATGCTTATTTGAATCTAGTTAAACCTCAAGTCTCACAGAGAAACAGAAAAAAATCCAATCTAAAGTTTGGCTGCATTTTTAACACCTTGGCAGTCAGGTCCTAGGTGTCACAAACTGCCTTTTTTAAACAAAGGTATTTACTATTTAGAGATACTATATTTGTTAGCTGTTACAGTATGTTCTTATACATTCAAATTACCCCCACCGCCCACCCCCCCCCCCCCCCCCCTCTTACCACCGTGTAACACTTCCTCTGGTCCTGGTCCTGTGGGACCAGGACTCAGACATTCTCATTCACAACCTCCCATCAATAACCCTCAGTCAACATTGCCAACCGGTGGGCTGATGCAGATCTGGCATCAGCTCACACACCAACTCATTGTTATTTATTGTCAGTTGTGTTTGTTGTGTTTATTGTCTGTTGTCTCCACTTTGTTAGTCTTGTGTTCCCCTGTCTGTGGTTTGTAATTATGTTTTAGTCTGGTTGTTTATTTGTTATTGTTTTCCCAGTGTACTCTGTGTTCTATTGTTTCTGTCTACCACACCTGTGTATTGTTTGTAAATTACCCTCTGTGTCTATCAGTGTCTTGTCAATTAGTCTGTGTATATAGTCTTGTCTGTCCTGCCCTGCTGGGCGCGATCATTGTTAAATGTTACCTGTGTGTGTTAGTCGTGTATGTACCTTTGTGAAGTAAACTGTTCATCGTCACGTTCTGTCTCCGGTCTCATCAATCTCTACTCTGTCATCTGGGTTCACCATGCCAAAGAAGCGTACTAATCGTAACACCACCGGGCCCGGTCACAATTGTTAACATGTTTTTTTTCTTTTATAACTGTCTTGTAATCTAACAATAAATGTGTTTAGGATGCTATTACTAACAGGTATATAGTCTTATTAACACATAATAATACATCTTAATCTAATCTATTTTTTTTTATAAAACATGTAATATTTTTTTTTTAATTATTCTACCCTTCCCTGTCTCAAACGTTGTTAGACCATGCCTCCCACAAGCCGGCTGCAATGTGGACGAAGCCTTGCATCACGTGTCCCCTCCGGTACTCGAGGAGGCAGCCGTAGCATCTTTGCACAGCGCGATCTCTCAGCGGCGAGGGTCTGCGTGGGAGGGACACGCCACCACCCTCGTCGCTTCCTGATTCTACTGCGCAGGCGCACCAACCGACCTGTAGGAGTCGCTGTCCACAACGTCCGATCCCCACCCACCAGCTTCCCACCCCAATTGTATTAGTATGAACGACCAGCCAAGCTGGTAGCAACGCCGAGAGCTGGGCTCGAACCCAGCATCTCCTGTGTTGGTGGCGAGCGCCTTGCCCACTGCGCCACCTAGCCGCACTAAAACATGTAATATTATTAAACATTAATTAACTTAATCAAACAATATACTGTTGACATTTCAATGTCGCTGCCTCAGGTTGCCTGGATTTGTCTGGCTTCTCCTCCCATGCAGCATTTGATAGTAAAATACCATTAATATTAAGACTGAACTACAAAAGACTATATGAAACTAATCTAGTCTGAACTAAACAAGTATTTACATTAAAAAAAAAAAGCTTCCTCCAACACATGTCCAGCCAGCCCATGGCTTCTTTTCACCTGGCAGCGCGGACTCTCACTGAGAGAGTGTAACACTGTGCAGGCGCCCCGACCGACCTGTAGGAGTCGCTGTCCACAACCACCCAGATCCACCCACCGGCTTCCCACCCTCTAACACTGCCAATTGTGTTAGTATGACGGCAGGCCAAGCCGGAAGCAATGCTGACAGCTGGGCTCGATACCAGTGTCTCTTGCGTTGGTGACGAGCGCCTTGCCCGCTGCGCCACCCAGCCGCTTAAACAAGGCTTTTTTAAACTAGTGATAAAGGAGATTACCTGAATATCACAGTATCAAAGGGAACATTTCTGGCAACATTCTGTCAAAGCTTTAAATTAAGTGGAGTCGTGTTCAATCTGGATGTGAACTGAGCTCCTTGGAGATCCTACTCTGAGCCCTGAGCCCTGAGCTCCTCTTCATCATAAAACCACCCTACTCTGAGCTCCTATTCATCATAAAACCATCCTACTCTGAGCCCTGAGCTCCTCTTCATCATAAAACCATCCTATTCTGAGCCCTGAGCTCCTCTTCATCATAAAACCACCTTACTCTGAGCTCCTATTCATCATAAAACCATCCTACTCTGAGCCCTGAGCTCCTCTTCATCATAAAACCACCCTATTCTTAGCCCTGAGCTCCTCTTCATCATAAAACCATCCTATTCTGAGCCCTGAGTTCTTCATCATAAAACCACCCTACTCTGAGCCCTGAGCTCCTCTTCTAGGCGAGTCAATATATGGTTTAACCCCAAAAAAATTGATACAAAAGGTTTTTCAATGGATTCTGGTAGTATTGGGCGTGCTAAATAACATACTAAAAGTCGACCAAAATCGACCCCTCCGAAAGCCGTCATTTCCAAGATGGCGTCCCAGATGGCGCCGGGGCGATTACAATGGCTATATCTCAAATTAAGAAAATGGTGCAAAGGATTTCTCAACTGATTCTGGTACCTCTGGGCATTCTCACTAACATACTAAAAATCTAGGAAAATACACCTTCCAGAAAGGCTTCATTTTCAAGATGGCGTCCAAAATTGCGGCTGGCCAAGCTTAAAATGGCTATATATATGTCAATATAAAAATTATATAAATGATTTTGTCATTTGATTCTGGTACCCCAAGTACCCCTAGACATACTTAGGAACATACTAAAGTTTTAGGGAAATACACCTTCCGAAGAGGCTTAATTTTCAAAATGGTGTCCAAAATGACGACTGGGAGCTTAGAATGCCTGTATCTCAAATGGGAAAACATTTCTAAAGGATTTATAAACTGATTCTGGCACCTCTATACATTAATAACGAGCAAAATATCTAGCTAAATATATCTGCTAGGAATGCATCATTTGCATCATCAAAATGGCTGCCTGTAGCTTATTTTGGCTAAAATATATTTTTTATTTAAATTGGTTATTATATTCAACCTAGAAAGCTGGCTTTGGTGTTGAACACAAAATAAATGACCCACTTATTGTGGTCTTTAGGCCTACTCATCATCATCTTCAGGATCCTCTGGGAGAAACTTGTTATGTGGATTGTCACATTCATGAAGTTGACATGGTCCACAGACAGTAGTACAAGGTAGTCCATATTTTCTGCATGAGCAGCGAAGTGTCTTGCAGGCAGTGGTACAGTTACAATGAATGAACTTCAAGAGACTGTCTGGAGCAGCATTCATTGTTGACATGAGTGGGACAAATCTATTGTCCTGCAGGTTCCAGCCCCAGTCTAGAGCATCTATACCATCATCTGTTCCCATCCAGACCATGACCTGGTAGTATGCTCTACGACAGTGGAATTTGGTAGCAGATTCAGTTGGTGGTAGACGTTCAGGCGTTACCGTTGATGAAGCTGAGACAACCTTCTTGCTGAAAATGTTATATCTCATTTTTGCAAGCGAATCTGTGCACTTTCCACCAAAAAAGACAGCCATTGCTTGGCACCCAAGGTCATCGATCACATCTGTTGTCTGGTTTGGTACAGTGGCACAAGCCTGAAGGACAGGATCCCCTTTTACAAGTTTTTGGAATGCTGTCTTTTTGCCAACTCCGAAGATCCGGGAAGTTGTGTCACAGCCAGTCACAGCATGGATGAACAGCAACTGAGAACACACATCCTGTCTGAGTACTTCTTTCAAATGGTTTATGGCGTACACTTTAAAACTGCCATCAGCTTTCGACTTGTCTGATCTGAAATAAAGGCCCTTGCTATCTCTCTGTGCATAGTAAAGAAGTAAGACGAGGAGATCAGTATCTTCTCCAATCAGCGTTGTGGTGTGAAGAAGAGATGATCCCACTGCGGCCCTTACTATGTCTACATCAGCATCTCCAAGTGAATTGACCACAGTGCAATCCCGTTCTTTCAGTTCATCACTTATCATGTGGATCAGTTTCTGTTTATTCAGATCTCTTGACAGGAACTCCTCCTTCTTACCTGAGAACTCTGTCTCAGCAGTGAAGTTGACAATGGGATGAATATTGTTTCCTCTTCTTTGATGTGTGTTGTCTTTAATGGATGGCCCATCCTCATAGCCATCAAACACAATGGCTGTAGCTGAGCCATAATGTTGGATGGTGAAGTCTGCATATGACTGTGCAATTTTACCATAGCTTTGTCCGTGCTTCCATTGTATTCGGTGAAGGAGTGAACCACCATCAAGAACATAATGCTCCGTTTCTGGTACAGAATCTAGGATTGCATCACTTGCATGATCACAGATCGCGTGCGCTAGTTGTGGTTTATCAGCTTTGCGGAAGACGTTTCCGGCTTCAAAGAGGGCAGGAGGGAAAGGACTGAGTTCGTAACGCATAACCTCCTCCAATGACAGCTCTCCAGTTTGGGAGACAATAAGGAAACGTTGAAAAAGAAGTGCAGAATCAATGATTCGATCAGGAGCAACCTTGATAGACGATTTTTGTCCAAGGGTTATGGCTTTATCCTTTCTACTAAATGAAAATGTGAATGCCGGCTGTCCGATCATTTTGTGCATGATGTTGCGTCCAACAGTCATAATCATGCACGTTCACTCCATCCTCAGCGACAACACCTGTAACAACATTCCTTAAAGAAGAGTCTGGAGAGAAAGGTGAACATATAGCAAGTTTTGAAGTGATCTTCTCCAGGTCAGCAGCATCCCTTTTCATCCTTGCCTCTGTTGAATCCTTGTGCTGTTCTGATGTTGTGTATGTCTGGTTTGAGAACTCCTGCATTGCGGTGTTATACTCTGATGTTATGCCCTTTGACATTGTCCAAAGGGATCTCTGATTGTCGGTCATTCCACTTCCATGTGTCATCCCTCCTGTAGTCTTCAATGACCTTATCAATGTTGTTTCGATTACAAGATCTGAGTTGAGGCCTGCCCATGATTGGCTGCTGCGACGGATAACATGAAAACCCTTTTCAAATTGTCTGAAGACATCTGGGTGGTTGATGTGAAGCTGACTCATCTCTTGGACATAAAAGTGTGCCGATTTCAAGTAATTGTAATGCCCAGCCGCAGTGAATATCGGCATGCATTCAGAAACAGCGCGTAGGTGCAAAAGCCAGGAACCTGTGCGATCTGCTGTTATCAGTGACCTAGCAACTTCTAACATGTGTTGGTAATTTAGCCACAACTGACTAGTTTTGGATCTAGCACACAGTTCCATCTTCCTTTTTCCCAGCTCTTCATTTATTGTAATGAGGGTCTCTGATGTGAACACTGTTTCCAATGGCATTTCACCCTTAACTATTGAGGTATACATTGCTTCAGACTGTTCAACCATTGCTGCAAATGCATGACTATCATCTACCATTTCTGATATTATCATGCGGTTAAGACATTTGTCAACCAGAAGATGGCCACAGAATGCACTCTGAACTGATTTGCCTGTCATCATATGGGCTACTGAGTTCTCCCCATAGACTACCCCTAGAATGTCCTTAAGTCCTGTACCGTCCATCAGTGTACCAATTGCTCCTAGCAAATTCATAAATGTGTGAAATCCTCCTAGGAGCAGGACAAATGACTTGAGGTGACTGCACTGTGGTGAATCTAGGATTATCTCTGCTGCTTTCCAATATAGGGGTTGGTCAAATGTAACTACTGGGGCAAGGTGGTGTTTGGATGCCAGACCACAAATGAACTCCAGTGTTGACAGAATGCATGTTTTGTCTCCGGCGTACATGTCTATCATTGGTAAGTATCTCACTGAAGACTGCCCTGGATGTTCATCTCCCTTATGAATAATGTGCATCATCCCCTGCCAACCAGGTGCAGGCTGTTTGAAATTGAATGATAACTCCCAAAGCAGATCAACCATCTTGTTACATTCTGCGAGTCTTGGAAGTTCTTTAAATGTGGTGTCTCTGCAAAAGTGTTTGGCAAAGTGATAATCTATTATCACAACTTTTGACCTCTGCACAAGATTCAGTTCATTAATTCTGAACCTCGGAATCCTTTGGTCTGTCTTCTGTCCTGGTGTCAAGGCAGCTATCATGCCCATCCCATGAAATGTCCCTTTCCCATCAATTGTTAGAATATTATGATCTACATTGTCTGCAGCAAATAAGACGGTTGTGTTCAACACATCAATATCCTTACCAAGCATGTTTGGTGCAGTACAATTTGCAGCATTCATTTCAAACCTCTGCAGTTCAGAATAGGAAGAGCAGAATCCCATCTTATTCAGCATATCTACAATGAACCGAGACCGGTTTAAGTGGTGCATTTGCACTGCTAGGCCAATTTGCAAAGGGGCAAGGACAGCTCGTGGTCGGACTGCCTGTATGATTGCGTGGCCAATACTAGCAATTTTCTGCTCTGTCTCTTTACCGACAAACAAAGCTTTTAACACAATGTGGAGTGATTGTGGAATATAATCAAGGGCATTCTGTAGTTTTAGTGTCTCTGTAGTCGGGTACTCATTAACAGGTGGAACATTAGTCATTATGTCACTTTTTATGAGTTTTGCAGCTGTTTCAAGTAAGTGTCTCTTCTCAGACTCTTCATCACTGTTTTGTTTTGTGTTGTTATAGTAGGATCTGAGTATGTCTGATGTTTTCTCTCTTATTGTAACAATACAATCCAAGCCATCTCCTTCTGCAATAAATATGCTATTTGCATCAGCTAGCTTGAGAGCTGGAGAGTGCAAACACCTTTTTTAGTAAGCTATTTGTATTTGTATAGTCATTTTAAGCTCCTGGGCGCCAGTTTGGACGCCATCTTGAAAATGATGCCTTTCCGGAAGGTGTATTTTCCTAGATTTTTAGTATGTTCAAAAGCATGTCTAGAGGTACCAGAATCAAGTGAAAAATCATAGTTATATATTTTTTTCTATTGAGATATATAGCCATTTTAAGCTTGGTCTGCCGCCATTTTGGACGCCATCTTGAAAATTAAGCCTTTCTGGAAGGTGTATTTTCCTGGATTTTTAGTATGTTAGTGAACATGCCCAGAGGTACCAGAATCAGTTGAGAAATCCTTTTCACCATATTCTCAATTTGAGATTTAGCCATTTTAATATATCCACCGCCATCTGGGACGCCATCTTGGAAATGGCGGCTTTCGGGGGGGTCGATTTTGGTCGACTTTTAGTATGTTATTTAGCACGCCCAATACTATCGGAATCCATCGGAAAAACCTTTTGTATAAATTTTTTTTGGGTTAAGTGCTTTTTTTTCATATTGACTCGCCTATTCTGCCAGTGGTGACCTCAGGAAGCTCCAGGTGGACCAGAACAGGGCAGCACGGTTGGTACTGGGCTGCTCACTAAGGTCTAATGTGAGCCGTATGCATGCCCGCCTCTCTTGGCTTAAAGTTGACAATAGGTTGTCTTTTAATATACTTGTGCCCGGATGGCAGAATTCAGTACTGTATCTACAAAACCTTCTGTTTAATCATCTTCCATCTATTAATTTGCTTAGATTTTTCAGGTCTGGTCAATTTGAGCATGGTGTTATTCAGTCAAAGATAAAAAAAATGTATTGATATTCTCATTTGGTTCATTACAATTTACTCAAAATAAAATGTTCATTCAATCAATCACCGTGCAGATTGATTGATTGAATGAAAATGTTATTAACAGATTGCAGAATGGGTAAAATACAGTACGGCTCTATACACACAATTGTTAAGTGGATGCAGACCAGAGAAAGACTTTCGTCTTGTTTACATCAGGGTCCCCCATTTTCAATTCATAATGAATTGTAAGTAAGGGTGCAACTTGCACCGTGCAATCCATTCTTTGTGGATCTAGCCCACAGTATTTCTGACACTAGGAATACATTCCCTGAGATGCATAGATGTCCCTAGAATCAGATACCAAGAACATGCAAATGGACCATATTAAAAAATAAAGTCTGTAAATGTGTATTCTACATAATTATTTTTTATATTTGATATTTTTATTAGTTTTTTTAGACATTACAGTAGACAATACAAACGTAACATACTTATCGACAAAACAAACAAAAGACTTTTTTTTTCTTTTTTTTTAAACAGATCAACACCAAAAAATTTGTAGAAAGAAATATATATATATATAATATATAATAATAATATACACATAACATATTATCTAATAATAATATATATATATCATTATATATAATAATAATAATAATTAGATTTAAAAATATATATATATATATATATATATATATATATATATGAATAAAAGAAAAGATAAAAAATTCAAAGTTCTCAGAGTATTTCGTGTTACAGAGTCGTTCCTATACAGTGTCCTTGTTTCAGGAGGTGAGAGACGTAGTCAACCGTTCCACATACGAGATAAAGGGTTGCCACACCACATCAAATTTCCTACTTGATCCCCTAAAGTATATTTAAACTTTTCAACTTTTAAATGGTACATTACATCGCAAATCCATCTGCCAAATGAGGGAGGATGTTCATCTTTCCAGTTCATAAGAATGAGACGTCTTGCTAGAAGGGAAGAGTAAGCGATGCAGTTCAGTTGTGCTTTTGGTAGATGTAAGTCGTCGGAGAGAACACCAAAAAAAAACAGGAAGTGACACAGTTCCAGTACCCGACCTGCCAGGTCTGAGTAGAGCTTAAATATGGACAACCAGAAGTCTGCTAAGCTAAGACATGTCCAAAATGTGTGGTACAGTCCGGCCGGGGCTTGTTTGCATCTGTTACAAGTAGGACTAACCTCAGGGAAAATTTTTGACAGTTTGAGTTTGGATATATGTAGCCGATGTAAAATCTTAAATTGAATAAGCCTGTGTCTCGCACAAATAGATGAAGCATGAAAATGTTTTAGTATTCTTGACCACACCTCTTCTGATATGTCTATTCCAAAGTCCCTTTCCCATTGCCCCTTTATTATTGAGAGTGACGAGTCCTCCATCTCGAAAATTTTCATATAAAGCTTAGACATAGTTCCCTTGAGCTCAGGTTTTATCTCCAGGATTGAGTCCAGTGATGTATCTGGAGGCAGGGATGGAAATGTAGTGGATTGACTACGTATAAAGTTTCTAATTTGTAGGTAACGAAAGAAGTGGTGTGATGGCAGATCATATTTGTTCTTAATTTGTTCAAATTACATAAATATGTTGCTTTCATAGAGCAGTCTTGTGTTCAAAACTCCCTTTTTGAACCACTGATCAAATACGTTATCTAGGAGGGAGGCCGGAAACAGATGATTTGCTGCAATTGGAGCATAAGTAGACATAGAGATTAAACCATAACTTTTTCTAAATTGGGACCAAATTTTCAGGGAGTGTAACACTACAGGATTTAGACAGGGCTGGGGAGGTTGCAGGGGAATTGAAGAGCACAAAAGAGCGGAGAGTGAAATGCGGGCAGTAGAACTAGCTTCAATGTGTAACCAGGCAGGAACGTCCGGAGCAGATGTATCATGTAGCCAGAACAGTAAACTTCTAATATTCGCGGCCCAATAATATATTTGGAAGTTTGGTAGGGCCAAACCCCCACCCATTTTCAGTCTTTGTACAAATATTTTCCGGATTCTGGGTGGTTTGTTGTTCCAAATAAATGTTGAAATTAGGCTGTTAAGTTTTGTAAAGAATATTTTGGTGAGGAAGATCGGGACACATTGGAAGAGGTATAAGAACTTTGGAAGAATGCTCATCTTACTTATATTAATTCTCCCAACTAAAGATAGGGGCATGCTGGACCAATGTATAAGATCTTGGCGTGTTCGGTCCAGGAGCGGTGTAAAGTTGGCCTTTAGTAATTGGGAGTGGGACTTTGTGATAGATATACCCAGATAGGTAAATATATCGTTTGTGACCTTAAAGGGCAAATAATTAAAAGAAACCTGGCTGGCCACATTGTTAATGGGTACAAGTTCACCTTTATCAAGGTTGAGTTTATACCCTGAGAATTCACCGAATTTCCTGAGTGTGTCAAGGATATGTGGGATAGACAAAAGAGGATCAGATATATAGAGTACATGGTCAGCGTATAAGGAGATTGTGTGCTCCTGCGTCGCTCTAACTATCCCTTTAATATCTGGGCATTGTCGAACGGACATTGCCAGAGGTTCCATAACCAGGGCAAAAAGCAGTGGGGATAGAGGGCATACCTGTCTCGTCCCGTGCTGAAGGGGGAAATATGTTGAATGTACATTATTTGTTCTAACTGAGGCCACGGGGTCGGTGTATAACAGTCTGACCCAGGAGATAAAAACGTCACCGAAGCCGAACCGCCGGAGAGCGTAGAACAGGTAGCCCCATTCCACACGATCGAAGGCTTTCTCAGCGTCCAGCGACATGAGTACCTCTGGGCGCTGTATTGAAGTCTCTGTGTACAGGATATTAAATGCACATCTAATATTGAAGAAGGAGTGTGTTTCTCATGAAGCCTGTTTGGTCCAAATTGATAATAGATGGCAAAACAGATTCTAGGCGGAGAGCTAGCACCTTAGCTAAGATCTTAACATCGACGTTGAGCAAACTTATTGGACGATATGAGGAGCAACTAAGAGGATCTTTACCTTTCTTTAAGAGCACGGAAATTGACACCTGGCGGAGGGTTGGGGGTAGGCTTGACTGAGTCAAACTATCATCAAAAACGGCTGCAAGTAAGGGATTCAATTAGGGGAGAACTTTTTGTAAAACTCCGTTGGAAAACCATCTGGTCCTGGGCATTTGCCACTTTGCATACACATAACCACATTATTTATTTCATCTAATGTAATGGAGTTATCTAGGGTCTCTCTAGAGTCCTCATCAACGGTGGGTATGTCTAGTCCTTCAAAGAAAGTGTCCATCAGGCCCGATTCAGTTGGATGTTCAGTTTCATATAGATTAGAATAGAAATTACGAAATTGTTCATTAATACCTGAGGGGTCAGTCTTTAAGCCAGTCGGAGAGTCAATTTGGTCAATGACCTGAGTGGCAAATGCTTGTCTCAAACTATGTGCGAGGGCTCTACTCGGTTTCTCACCCTGTTCATAAGAGATGTGCCTAGCCTTCAGAAGAGCACGTTCTGCCTGTCCAGTTGAGAGTGTATCAAACTCTGTCTGATGTAACAGCCGTTCTTCATAAAGCTCTGGAGTTGGGATGGAAGCATAAGCTCTGTCTGCGTTCAAGATCAGTTTTAGGAGTTGCTATTGTCTTTCTACTCGTGCCTTATGAGTAAAGGTACTGTAGGAAATGATCTGACCCCTCAGGTAGGCTTTAATGGTCTCCCAAATCAGAGAGGGGGAGGTTTCATTATTCAAATTGGTTTCTAAAAAAATTTCAATGTGTGAATTAATGAAAGAAATGAAAGCCTCCTCTGACAATAGAAATGAGTTAAGCCACCAAGGGGATCTATTTGGCTTATGGTTGGGGAAAGCTAATGCTAATGTTACAGGGGCATGGTCAGAAATTAATATAATATTGTAGACACATGACTGCACCAAGGGGAATAAGGTTTTGTCCAAAAAAAAGTTATCTATTCGCGAGAAAGTATGGTGGACGGGTGAGAAGAAAGAATATTCTCTCTTAGTTGGGTATAGGAATTGCCAGTGGTCTGACATAGCACACGCCTCCAAAAAGCCCTTTAAGTGCTCAGATGTTTTAGAGTTGGCAGCTCTCCTCCTAGAGGATCTGTCCAGTAAAGGGTCAAGCACACAGTTAAAATCCCCGGACAGGATCAGTTGGTAAGTGTCTATGTGTGGTATAGATGACAGAAAATGTGTCATAAATCGAGTCATCATAATTGGGGGCGTATACACATGCGAGTATCACAAGCGTTTGATAGAGCTTACCAACAACAATAACAAAGTGCCCATTAGGATCAAAAAAAATTTTGGTTGCTGCAAACGGAATTGATTTTCGAATTAGAATCGCTGCACCCCTGGCCCTACTCTGATAGCTTGACTGAAATACCTGCCCAACCCAACCCTGTTTCAGATTAGTATTGTCGGAAGTTTGTATATGCGTCTCAGTGAGGAAGGCTATATCCGTTTTCAGAAGCTTGGGGTGGGTAAGTACCCTAGTGCGTTTAATAGGGTTGTTCAGTCCCTTCACGTTCCAGTTAGTAAAATTAGTCAAACACCTGTTCCCGATCAGGGGGGTCCCTGTATGATTAGCCATAACAGCCCAATGAGTTTATGCTAAACGGATGGAGCATCTGTAGGTGATGGAACATGGCTCCTATCAAGTGTAATTTCAAGTGGACTCTGAGACTTTGATAAATACAAACTGCAAGGAAAAAAAACTAGTATTAATACATGGTGTAAAAAGGTAAAACAGAAAAAGCAAAAATACAACATTTAACACAAAACCCACATTAACCCCCCACCCTCCAGCACTAGTCCCCCAGGGCAATTGGCCCAACTAGCTAGGGTTTTTTCTGGCTAACCAAAACAAACCCATAGCTAAGCAAACAACAATAATATAAAAGAAAAGGGTATATCCCTATTGCAGTGCAGGCAACCTACAGTACCATGCTTTGTCAAGGTACCCGAAAATATATTTTTGGTCACTACCGTGGTATTTTATATATTTATTTTTTTATTTTTTTATTGATATTTTTCCCTCATTTTTCCTCCGATTTTCTCCCATCCCAATGTTAGTCGTTATGCCAATTCCCAATCCCCTTCCTGGTCGCTGCGCACCTACCCCCCACAGTCGGTCTGGGAGAGTGGAGGCTATCACGTGCTTCCTCCGACACACGTCTAGCCAATCAACCGCTTCTTTTCACCTGGCAGCGCGGACTCTCACTGAGAGGGTGTAACGTGTGGAAGGATCACACTACCCCCCTTAGATCCTATCCGCGCTGAGCTGGCGCCCCGACCGAACTGTAGGAGTCGCTGTTTACAATGACCCGGACCCACCCCGCCAGCTTTCCCACCCTCTAATACTGCCAATTGTATTAGTGTGAACGGCCAGCCAAGCTGGTGACAACGCCGGAGCTGTGAGCTGGATTTCAGCGTCTCCGGCGTTGGTGACGAACGCAATCTCCGCTACGCCACCTGACCGCCTACGGTATTTTATATTAACGAATAACCCCAATTGCCATAATACATGGAGCATGGAGTTTGAAAAATAGATGAAGGAAAGAGAGAAAAAAAACACATCCAGAAGAGAGGTAGGGAAACAACAGAGAAAGAAGAGGGGGTAGTAAAAGGACTCCCCCCCCCTTTTTTTATTTTTAATATTTTTTAATCTAAATCTATAGTCTATATATAATATACAGATGTATAGCAATATTAACATAAGATTCTACATTCTTATGGAATGAATGATACAAAAAAAATATTAAATTTTTTTAAATTTGTTTTTTGTAATTAATTTTGAGTTAATTTTCATAACGCGATAATTTGCTGTGTAATTTATTAATCTAATTAACACGATACACTGACAGCCCTAGTAATTTTAGCTATCTCATTTGCTGACTTTTAATAATTTTGTCTTGCAACACTAATTGTTTTTGTACGTTTTTTTGTGTGTGGACCCCAGGAAGACTAGCTGGTTGCTATGGCACAAGCTAATGGGGATCCTTAATAAAAAAAAATCTTCATCATAAAACCATCCTACTCTGAGCTCCTCTTCATCATAAAACCATCCTACTCTGAGCTCTTCATCATAAAACCATCCTATACTGAGCCCTGAGCTCCTGCCCTCTCCTCCTTCTCCAGGCGCCTGGCTTCAGCTCTGTGACCAGGCTGGTTGTAGTAATCACGTCTGGCTTCAGCTCTGGGACCAGGCTGGTTGTAGTAATCACGTCTGGCTTCAGCTCTGGGACCAGGCTGGTTGTAGTAATCACGTCTGGCTTCAGCTCTGGGAGGAGCATGATTTTTCTCCGTAGCCGGCAGGGGAGAGTCTGCAACACAAACATGTTGATATAACAACATTCACAACATCACAGCAGATCACATGACATCACAGCTGATCACATCACAAAGTACTCTCATTAAAGACATGGTTAGCACTACAAGGTGCACCCCCAGTAGCACAGTCCTGACTGAATGAAAAGTCCATTTCATGTTTTCTACTATGTTCTCATTCTCTGCTGCAGTGCGCGCTGAGTCAGAAGTTGCTGTGCTACTTAATATACTTTTTGTCAAGGTACATATGTACATGTTATATACCTTTGATTTGGGAGTATTTGGGGTTTCAGGGAATCAACCAGAACGATTCGGGCTTATGGCACATAACGCGTTTTATCTCGCGATCTACGGAAAAAGGCTGGATTATCTTGGAAATGCGTGTAATAAACGACAAACTACAGTGTGTTGAAACAAAATATTTTTTCCATGTTGGACTATAAGTCACAAACAATTGTGATGGAGCAGCTCTGTCACAGACTCCGAGCAGCGCACGCACACACACACACACCCACACCCACACCCACACACACACACACACACACACACACACACACACACACACACACACACACACACACACACCCCACCCACACACACCTTGAGCGTGTTGAAGGTGGTTGTTGTGGTGTTCATGCCACTAGAAGAGTAGGACCCACTTTAACACATTGTATTGTGAGTATAGAGACCTGGTGGAGAGCTTTGTGGGGTGGAGAGACAGCAACCACCTCCAACTCAACACCAGTAAAGCCAAGGAGCTGGTGGTGGACTTCCGGAGGGGCAAGAAGAGCCCCCCCCGACTCCCAACAACATCCGAGGGGAGGAGGTGGAGGTGGTGGAGTCATAAGTTCCTTGGGGTACACCTAAACAATAAACTGGACAGGTCGGACAACACAGAGGCCCTCTACAGGAAGGGACAGAGCAGGCTGTTCTTCCTGAGGAGACTTGGGTCCTTCAACGTTTGCAATAGACTGCTGGAATCATTCTACCAGTCTGTAGTGGCCAGCGTCCTCTGGTGTGGCATGCTGGGGGGGCTACATCAACTCAAGGGACTCCAACAAGCTCAACAAGCTGGTGAGGAAGGCTAGCTCCGTGGTGGGAGTCGAGCTGGTCAGACTAGAGGTGGTGGCAGAGAGGGGGATGAGAAGGAAGCTGGCTGCTATCCTGGAAAATCCCTCCCACCCCCTCTACGACGAGCTAGTCAAGATGAGAAGCATGTTCAGTCACAGACTCATACCCCCCCCGACACTCAACTAACCACCTCGGCCAGTCCTTCATACCAGCGGCCATCAGGCTCCACAACAGTGGGCAGGGACTGCTGCCAGACATCCAACTACTAGGAACCTAAAAGGACAATATACTACCTTACGCATACCACACCTTATGTGTATACTGTATACTTCATCAGAGCATATTTTTTGCATTTAGCATTTAGCATTTTAGCATTTAGCATTTTTTGATTATATATTGTTAAGGTTAGAGGTTCTATGTAGGATTGTTAGTAACTGTCTAACTGCATATATAACTCTTTCCAATAGAGGGCGCTCTAGGCGGAGCCACTCCTGATACCACCAGGTGGCGAGTATAAATAGAGATGTCTCCTCCCCCTCTACCTCTTTCTCCACCAGCCTCTCAGTGAGAGGAGAACTCATGTGCTGCTGCTCATACCATGTGAATGAATAAACCATGCCGCTTAAAGGCTAAAGATAGAAACCATGCCTCTTGACCACGTTATTGTCGCCCCATAGCCAGATTGTGTCAACAGGTTATGGGCCCAGAACACGCCGGGGCGAAATAATAAGGGTAGCAAGTTTAGCTGAAGTATATGCTAGGTTAGCGCCGGGAGCACCGCGTGGCTAGGCACTAGGCCAACAAGAGCTAAAGCTACGCCTACCATCAACAAAGAGGATGGCGACCAAGGGAAGGAGCAAATGGCCCTCATTCAATGGAAAAGCAGAGGACTACAAGCTCTGGGAACAGCGCATGTTATGCTGCATGCAGGGTGCGGGACTGAAGGCGACGATCTTGACAGGGACCACTGACGGCGGAAGAGCAAGCCCTGGACGACCAGCATAACGCAGACGCGTACTGTGAGTTAGCGCCACTGCTCGACGACACCAGCTTGGGGCAGATATTCCGCGACACTAAAGACAAAGGCAGAGAAAGCCTGGGGGTGTTGAGAGAGCATTACATCGGGCAAAGAAGACCCCGAGTCGTGGCCCTCTACATAACACTAACGGGACTGAGGAAGAGGCACACCGAGACGGTGACCGAATACGTCATCAGAGCTGAGCAGTCCATGACGTCATTGAAGAGTGCAGGAGAAGCACCAAGCAATGGGCTAATGATGGCGATGGTGATGAGGAGACTACCGGAGCTGTACAAACCGTTCACACTCCTGGTAACATATGGTTCAGCGAACATGACGCTGGGACAGTTCAAGGCCAAGTTAAGAAACTTTGAGGCCTCAGAAGATACCCACCCAGCCGCCGCGGAGGCAGGAGAGAGGGTGCTGAAGGCCCGAGCGACGCCAAGGGAGAGGACCAGGACCACGGCGGAACTGGTGTGTTGGCGATGCGGAGAGAAAGGCCATCGGAGAGGCGACTGCACAAAGACTGTCTGGTGTAGCTTCTGCAAATCCACGGGCCACACAGAGCGTGCATGAAGAAACACGACCAGAGCGCGCGATACGCGCATGGACGAAACGGCGGCCATGGACGAGACGGCGGCCATGGACGAGACGGCGGCTACGGACAAGATGGCGGATGTGGACAAGATGGCGGCCACGGTCGACGTGAGACAGATCGAGACGACGCCCGGAGAATAACGGGACAAGAAGACTTCGCTTTCGGGGCGCTGACAGCGTGCATCGCCAGGCCGCACAGCTGCAGCGGGCCCAGAGGAAGGGACTGATCGTGGACACAGGTGCATCGTCCCATGTCATCAACATGGGTTGGTTCAAGAACTTTGACAACACTTTCCACCTGGAGAGGCACAGCATGGATCTGGCAGACGGGAAGCGCCCCTACGGGTTGGCGCAAGAGAGAGGAGACGCACAGGTATGCCTCACAGACAGTGGGGGGCGCCGACGCACAGTGACGTTAAAGAACGCTCTCTACCTACCATCGTTCCCACAAGGAATATTCTCTGTAATAGCTGCTACTGCAAGCGGTGCCAAGGTATTCTTCGATAAAGGTAAACATTTTCTTGTAGAGCCTGATGGTACACGGTTTGACATAAAGATGTGCCAGAGAATGTATTATCTGCAAACAGAGTGTAATGACAATGACAAGTGTAATGATAATAATGATATGTGTAGCGTGACGGCCAGTCACGATATTCAGACATGGCACGAGATTATGGGTCATTGTAATTACGAGGATTTACTGAAACTGCAAGCAGTGACAGAAGGCATGCACATTGAAGGTGAAAAGCGTAGACCTGACAATAAATGTGTAGTGTGCAAAACGGGGAAGTTTACTCAATCGAGAAACAGAAATCCCACAGAAAAAGTAAAGGTACCACTTGCACTAGTTAACACGGATCTAGCCGGTCCAGTAAGCAACGAGTCCATAGGAGGCTTTAGATATGTACAGTCTTTTACAGATGTGTGCACAGGAGCAGTGTTTGTTTACTTTCTCAAAGCAAAGAGTGACACACTCCAGGCCACAGAGAAATTCCTGGCAGACGTAGCCCCTTATGGTAACGTAGGATGCTTGAGGTCCGACAACGAAACCGAGTTCACAAACAGAGAGTTCCAATCACTGTTGAGAAGGTACAAGATAAGACACGAGACGTCATCTCCATATCCCCCACACCAGAACAGAGTGTCAGAGAGGAAATGGTGCACCCTTTTCGAAATGGCTAGGTGTAAGCTAGTAGAGCCTATGGCATTATGCGGTGCAAGAAGCCACTTACACCAGAAACAGGTGCTTTAATAAGCACACTGGCACCACCCCGTATACAGCACTGACAGGAAAGAAGTGTAATCTAGCTAGAATGCACCGATTTGGATCAGTGTGTTATGCGTACCTGCAGGACAGGGGAAAGCCCGAGTCCAGATGTGTAAAAGGACTCTTTGTAGGGCACGACAAGGGAAGCCCTGCTTTCCTAGTTTATCATCCCGGTAAAGGGAGAGTGCAGAAACACATGCTAGTCAAGTTTGTCACAAAGACAACATGTGAGAGCGAGACACAGACAGAGGAGCTAGAGCTGGACTCCAGAGTAAGGTGTGTAGAAACAGAGACACATCAACCCAGTGTACTTAGCACGGTCGTGCAGGCACAGTCAGCCACCCCCAGAGGCAGATGACGAGGAGCACCCAAGGGTGATGTCAAGTGCCCCAAGCAGTGGGAGGTATCCCTCAAGGGAACACAAACCCCCAAAGTATCTGACAGACTATGCCCGGAAAGGGAGTGACGAGGATGACAGTACACTCACCACCGTTGATTACTGCTACAGGGTAGTCAGTGGGGTACCCCCGACCTTTAAGGAGGCCATAGTGTCCCCCGAATCAAGTAAATGGGAGAGAGCAAGGGATGAGGAGATGAGGTCCCTAGAGGACAACCACACCTTTACTCTAACCAAGTTACCAGAGGGCAGACAGACAGTGGGAGGGAAATGGGTGTATTCAACCAAGTTACCAGAGGGCAGACAGACAGTGGGAGGGAAATGGGTGTATTCAATCCGGGAGGGTATTGAAGGCCAAGACAAATACAAAGTATGGTTTGTAGCTAATTGCTTAAATGCTGAAGGAGGGTACTCCATGTTTAAATACTGAAGGAGGGTGGCTACACTGCTTAAATGCAGGAGGAGGATACTCCAGGTTTAAATACGGGAAGAGTAGAATCCGGGTTTAAATACCTGAGTAGAATCCATGTTTAAATACTGAAATGGATCCTATGTTTAATTCTATGTTTAAATACAGAGGTGGATGACTTACCATGTTCTAAATGATTTAATTATGTGGAAAAGATCCTGAGATGTTTTGACTGATGTAAGAGATGTATAGAGAAGCTGTGGGTAGCCTCATTTGTTAGACAACCTGTACTCGCCCTGACCTATGTTTTGTAGTGAGTAAAAATTGTCACAGTATTTTGCAAAGAGGGTCCTGGGGTTTTGAGAGTTACGGATGAGGTCTGAGAAGTATTCGGCTCTCGCTGCTTTAACTGCTAACTGATATCTGATACGAGTGTCTCTAAGCATCTCGAGAGAGACATGGGCCCTCATTCATTAACGTGACGTAGAAAATGTTCTATTTCCATACTTAAGCACAGAATTTAGAATATGTGCACGCACAAAGAAACCGGGATTTATCACACGTGCGTACACAGGTCCTACGCACACCTGTCTTGATAAATATGACTTTGATCCTACGTTTGAGCTCGTGC
The DNA here is from genome assembly GCF_963971535.1 of Notolepis coatsorum. Classification (NCBI taxonomy): domain Eukaryota; kingdom Metazoa; phylum Chordata; class Actinopteri; order Aulopiformes; family Paralepididae; genus Notolepis; species Notolepis coatsorum. The sequence continues at coordinate 129,665 of NW_028173142.1, forward strand.
ACTGTTTTAAGTATTTGCATACCAGAACCGCCCCGATTAACCATATACGGTAATGGAATACCCCCATGAAATGTGGAAAAATGGACTAAGCCGAGGGAAGTGTGTTATGTGACAGGCTGACAGACGTGTACACGTACGGTGATGTCGGATATGATATCTATTAACCATTACTGCCTGGGCAGCGCAAACACTAATAAAGACCGTGCTGGAATATGACTGCCTTTTCCCGTTTTGTTTGATTAATACCCAGGGATTAAAGTTCTCCTCAATTTTATTCCAAATCGCGACGGATTTTCCGTAAATTTTCTACCTGCTGCATATGATTTCTAGAGGCATACAATCTATTTTGATGTCAGTATTGGGTAGCCTATATAAAGAATAATACGAGAGCATATACAAGAACAATCATCAAATTTGCTGACGACACAGTGGTGGTGGGCCTGATCTCTGCCAACGACGAGAGGGCCTACCTGGAAGAGGTCAAGGTCCTGGCGGGATGGTGCCAGGAAAACAGCCTCTCCCTGAACGTCAGCAAAACAAAGGAGATGATTGTGGACTTCAGGAGGTCGGGGGTCAAGGACTACAGCCCCCTCAGCATTGACGGGGCACCGGTTGAGAGAGTCAACAGCTTTAAGTACCTCGGAGCCTACATATCCGAGGACTTGACATGGACCACACACATTGACAGTGTTGTGAAGAAGGCACGACAACGCCTCTACTTCCTCAGGCGCCTAAGGAAGTTCCAAGTCAGTCAGAAGATCCTTAAGAACTTCTACTCATGTACAATAGAGAGCATCTTGACTGGCAACATCACCTCCTGGTTTGGGAATAGCACTGCACAAGACCGAAGCAGACTACAAAGAGTGACACGTTCAGCCGAACGCACAATTGGAGGGGGGCTCCCCACCCTCCAGAACATTTACAACAAGCGTTGCAAGGGCAAGGCTAAGAGAATCATTAAAGACTCCAGTCACCCGAACAACTGCCTCTTTGAACTGCTGCGGTCAGGCAAGCGATACCGGAGTCTCAAGGCGAGCACAGAAAGACTCAGAAGAAGCTTCTATCCCCAGGCCATCAGGCTGCTAAACGAACAATGAACACTACACAACAACAACCACCAAACGCACATAGCACACACATCCACACGCACACACTCACTTTAAACAAACACACTGTAGCACCCACTCCACACTTTATAGCACACACCCACTTTAAACAAACACACTGTAGCACCCACTCCCCACACTTTATATTTATTGATGAAGGATTGCACTACAACTCGTACACCTTACTGTAAATTGTACCTAAATTGTACCTCATCCCATTTCTGCTTTGCACTATATAGTACTGTACATTAGTACACTGCATAGTATTGTATATTATATGGTAACTCAGCTACGTCTATTCTGCATCGAACATTGTACATATGTCTATACCGAACACTGTGACCTCATTTTCTTCTTCTAAATTACATGCTATACTATGTTATTTGATACTATCTTGTCTAGCACAGTCTCTGGAGCGTAACAGTAAGAAGCATTTTGTATGAAAGTATTCTGTACTTCTGTATGACAACTATTAAAGAAACTTGAAACTTGAAACTTGAACAATGAATCTCACTGCCATGTATGATGTAGCCTGCCTTTCAATACATGAACTTGAATTCCATCATGTTTGTGTGCGGGACTCACAAGGCTGTTGTCACAATGGGTGGTACTGGTACAGTAATAACAGTCTACACAATATCACAATGGACCATGCCATGTAGCCTATGTTCTATTATGACATGATCTGTGACGACAAATGTTCTAGAATGTTTGATTAAGATATCATACTCTGACAGCATGCCTATGATCAACAAAAACGCGAACTTGAATCCCATCATCATATTTACATAGTCTGTCCACTATCTTTATTACTTTGTTACCCCCCCCCCCCCCCCATCTATGTAAAGCGACCTTGCATGGGTCTCTCTTGAAAGGTGCTATGTAAAATGAAGCTATTATTATTATTGTTGTTGTTATTATTATCATGTCTGTGTGCTGAGCTCAGTGAAGTTTCAACGGAGCGAGGTAATCTATTCTAATCAACAAATTGAAGTAGAAAGCATTCCGTTGTGGCCAATCTTATTTGGAAACATGACACAAAATAATAGTATGTCGCTTTTTATTTGAAACAATATTTAATGGTGTTTGGAGGCCGGGTGTTCTGCTTCTGCCCCCCGTGCCAAACAAGCAAGCCAACCTCTTGTTCCCGCATGAGCCCGTTATAATTACACTACTGTCGCTATTTTACAATGGACTATAATGAATTACGGGTCATACAGAAGTTGAACACGCCAGTACTTGGAAGTAATGCACGGAAGCTTATTTCCGCGTTGAAACTAATGCAGAACTGAGGAGCGCTTATGCCGTAGTAACGATGTTCTACCACTGGGCGTCAGCTACGCATGCTCCGAGCTGTGCGTAAATATAAGCACGAAGTCAAGTTCAAGTTGAAATTGATGAATCCCACACTTTGCTTAGAAATGGTCGTACGCACAGGTTAAGAACATATCTGTGCGTAAGTCACGTTGATGAATGAGGGCCATGGAGTCTATAATTTTTCCACTTATGCTCTGCTCTCCTGTACTCTCTCCTCTGGGCTCTGGTGGTGTCATTTAGCCACGGCTGGCCTTTAGACTTTGTTTGTTTTTTTTGTCTAAGGGGGGCTACTGAGTCCAGAATGGAGAGGCAGGTGGAATTAAACAGGGATGTGAGTTCATCTATGTCAGGGGTGGCCAACCAGTCAGAGACTAAAAGCCACAAAGATTACTGTGGTACCACAAAGAGCCACACCATATACCAGCGTTTCTCAACCTTTTTTTTCAGTCACTGCACCCTTCATGTGTTTATAGGTCTCACCCTCTGGCCTCTGAAGTTGTTAATGTCTTTTTTATTTGGGCCTCACAGGGTTAAAAGTGAGACCCACGGATGCAAAATTACGAAATCACTTTTAGCCATTTAAAAAAATAATGTTTATTTAAAAAATGTTAACCACATGTAGGCTATAGTCCTGTTGTTCAGCCTCACAATGATATTTGATAGTAAATGTGTTTATATGTCCCACCCTCTGGCCTCTGAAGTTGCTAATGTCTTTTTAATTTGGGCCTCACAGGGTTAACCTCTTAAGCCCGAGATATACAGTAAAAGTGTATATTTTCAGCATTACGTTTGTTTACCAATGATTTTACGTTACATGATCCTGACAGCGATGTAAGTGGATAATCAGGCCAACATCGGCCTCTGAAAAAGATCCCAGTTTATCTTTTTGTAAAATAAGGTTCAAATGCATGATTTGAGTGAATGGTCATGCTCTGACTGTTTAGTTAGAAGACTGTGACCGGGTGTCTCTGCCTTGGATGCTAACTAGAATCAGAATCAGAAAGGTATTAGTAAAAAAGTAAGTTTGCACATACGGTCGTTTGGTGCATCAACATTAACAGACAATTAACCCTTTCACTGCCACACAACAGAAGGTTAACCCTTTACTATAACACAACCGACGGCGATGCTCCATCATTAGCATCATTAGCTCCGCGGAGCTAATGATGCTAATGATGGAGCATCGCCGTCGGTTGTGTGATGGTAAAGGGCTAACCTTCTGTATTGTCACAGTGAAAGGGTTAACAGACAATTCAAGTAGAATACAATTAAATGGAATATGGTAGGCCCTACTATGGTGACTAACTACTGACCACCACCTGCTAAACAACCACTAGTTGCATGGCCGCGGCTATCTATGTTCCTCTGGTGGAGTTTGTAGCGTTTTTCTTCTAGACATCAAATTTTAGCTGGAAAAAGGTCAAACCCGGGGAAGGTCAAAGAAGACTCCCTCTGGATTCATAACATGAGTTCTGTAGTGACTGTACATAATTCACACAGAACTGTTGTTGGGAATAGTAGTTCCCCCCGGACGATATTGTGTGTGGCACTTCCTGCCACGGTCATTCATTCTATCTATCAACTCGATTACGTTGACATGTTGTTATGTTGCTGAATAATAAAGGGATTAGGTTCAACTTCGATACACCGCCTCCGACTCCTTTATCTCAGCGCTACAGTTCATTGTTTAAATGGTTGGCGACGGCTCTCCCTGCCAGGGCGGCAAAGAACGACCTGTCTCAAGCTGTTACTCCATTTGGCCTTATTGCTTTACAAATTACATCGCTCTTTCTTCTCCTACTACTCCTCCTCCTCTCCCCCTCCTCTCCTCCTCCTCCTATCCCCCTCTCCTGCTCCTCTCCTCCTCCTCTCCCCCTCCTCTCCTCCTCCTCCTATCCCCCTCCTCTCCCCCTCTCCTCCTCCTCTCCCCCTCCTCTCCTCCTCCTCCTCCTCTCCGCCTCCTCTCCTCCTCCTCATCTCCCCCTCCTCCTATCCCCATCCTCTCCTCCTCCTCCTCTCCCCCTCCTCTCCTCCTCCTCCCTTTCCTCTCCTCCTCCTCCTCTCCCCCTCCTCTCCTCCCTCTGTTTTCCACCTTCTATTTTGCCGCCCTGAGGAATCTGACCTTCCCCCGTGTGCCGTCAGCGCAGACCTGGCTTCAGGAAGCCGCCATTCAGAGACATCCTGTCAGGAAGCCCCGCTTTCAATAGCCCCGGCACAGGACGTAGAAATACACCGTGCAGACTGTGTCTCACTCTACCTTTCAATAGCCCCGGCACAGGACGTAGAAATACACCGTGCAGACTGTGTCTCACTCTACCTTTCAATAGTCACGGCACAGGACGTAGAAATACACCGTGCAGACTGTGTCTCACTCTACCTTTCAATAGCCACGGCACAGGACGTAGAAATACACCGTGCAGACTGTGTCTCACTCTACCCTTCAATAGCCACGGCACAGGACGTAGAAATACACCGTGCAGACTGTGTCTCACTCTACCCTTCAATAGCCACGGCACAGGACGTAGAAATACACCGTGCAGACTGTGTCTCACTCTAACTTTGAATAGCCCCGGCACAGGACGTAGAAATACACCGTGCAGACTGTGTCTCACTCTAACTTTGAATAGCCCCGGCACAGGACGTAGAAATACACCGTGCAGACTGTGTCTCACTCTACCTTTCAATAGCCACAGCACAGGACGTAGAAATACACCACGCAGACTGTGTCTCACTCTACCCTTCAATAACCACGTTAGATATGGAGATTGGTTATAGGGTTTGGTTATATATAGTGCTGTCAGGTGATTAAAAAAATTTATCTAATTAATTACAGGATTTGTAATTCATTAATCTAATTAATCACATGTTAATCGCATAACCCTTTTAGGCCTGATATTCTATAATCATATTTCAAATGGCATGTGTCCGGATGGCAGAATTCAGTACTGTATCTACAAAACCTTCTGTCTAATCATCTTCCATTTATTCATTTGTTTCGATTTTTCAGGTCTGGTAATTTTTAGCATGGTGTTATTCACAGTCAAAGATAAAAAATGTTTTATTGATATTCTCATTTGGTTCATTACAATTTACTCAAGCCTAGTAACACACAGTATTTCTGACACTGGGAATTCATTCCCTGAGATCCATAGATGTCCCTAAAATCAGATACCAAGAACATGCAAATGGACCATATTAAAAAAAAGTCTGTAAATGTGTATTCTACATTCTTATGGAATGAATGAGATTTAAAAATATTAAAATTAAAAAATATATATATTTTTTTAAATTAATTTTGAGTTCATTTTCATAACGCGATAATTTGCTGTGTAATTAATGAATCTAATTAAGGTGATAAACTGACAGCCCTAGTTATATATATATTTCAGCGAGTATTGCGAGTACAAAAAGAGCGCTGTGATACAGGGGGTTCCATGACTGTGTTGCTGAGTGTGTTGCTTTAACCCTTTCACTGCCACATGACAGAAGGTTAACCCTTTACTATCACACAACCGACGGCGATGCTCCATCATTAGCATCATTAGCTCTGCGTCCGCTAATGATGCTAATGATGGAGCATCGCCGTCGGTTGTGTGATAGTAAAGGGCTAACCTTCTGTATTGTCACAGTGAAAGGGTTAACCGGCTGTCGTGTGGCAGTGAGAGGGTTAATGTCCAGACAGGAAGTGACATTTACCAGAAACAAATGTCGAGGTTGTCTGCTCTTCCTGCTGAGCTTCATCAGCGTCCCCTCCTTCATGAACACCTGAGGAAACACACACTTCATCAGCGTCCCCTCCTTCATGAACACCTGAGGAAACACACACTTCATCAGCGTCCCCTCCTTCATGAACACCTGAGGAAACACACACTTCATCAGCGTCCCCTCCTTCATGAACACCTGAGGAAACACACACTTCATCAGCGTCCCCTCCTTCATGAACACCTGAGGAAACACACACTTCATCAGCGTCCCCTCCTTCATGAACACCTGAGGAAACACACACTTCATCAGCGTCCCCTCCTTCATGAACACCTGAGGAAACACACACTTCATCAGCGTCCCCTCCTTCATGAACACCTGAGGAAACACACACTTCATCAGCGTCCCCTCCTTCATGAACACCTGAGGAAACACACACTTCATCAGCGTCCCCTCCTTCATGAACACCTGAGGAAACACACACTTCATCAGCGTCCCCTCCTTCATGAACACCTGAGGAAACACACACTTCATCAGCGTCCCCTCCTTCATGAACACCTGAGGAAACACACACTTCATCAGCGTCCCCTCCTTCATGAACACCTGAGGAAACACACACTTCATCAGCGTCCCCTCCTTCACCAACACCTGAGAGATCGTGCTGTGCAGGTGAAAAGATGCGACGGCTGCCTCCTCGAGTACCGGAGGGGACACGTGATGCAAGGCTTCGTCCACATTGCAGCCGACTTGTGGGAGGCATGGCCTAACAACGTTCGAGACAGGGAGGGTAGAATTGGACAATACGAAATTGGGGACGGGAGAAAAATAGAAAAATGGGGAGAAAAAGTTGATCAAAAAAAGGAAGTGGCACAGCCAAAAGTGAGTGTAGTCTTTTGAAGGAAGAGACTCAGGGCTTTCGAATTTCGAAAAACTACCCTACCCTGCTCACACCAGCGGCCAGCCCCTGTCAATCATCTGACTTCTGGATTTACTTTTTTATTTCTCTTATTTTTTGGGATTATCTCCCACAAACCTGAACGGTATTGCCATAAAACAGAACACAGTTAGTTTCTCTAGCTTTCTGTGAACGTCTTGCAAAATACGGTGTTGCAATACGAAGAAAAATGGTTGAGAAATTTACATTATAAAAAAGATGGCAGAATTCAGTTCTGTTTCTACAAAACCTTCTGTTTAATAATCTTCCCTTTATTAATTTGCTTAGATTTTTCAGGTCTGGTCAATTTTAGCATGGTGTTATTCACAGTCAAAGATAATTTTTTTTAAATAGAATTGATATTCTCCTTTGGTTCATTACAATTTACTGAATGATGAATTGAAAATGGGGGACCCTGATGTAAACAAGACGAAAGTATTTCTCTGGTCTGCATCCCCTTAACAATTGTATGTATTGAGCTGTACTGTACTCTACCCATTCTGCAATCTGTTAATAAAGTTTTCAATCAATCAATCAAAACTCAAGCCTAGTATATCGCGAGTCGCGGGTTGGCCACCCCTGATCTATGTTAAGGTTGGAGGGAGAGGCTTCAATAGTACAGATGTTAGGGGCAGCTAGGAAGGCGGAGGAAAACTTACTGGTTGTTAAGGGGTTAATGCTGCGGGAGGGACGCCCATGGGAGGAGGATTTGCCTGGGGGGAGAGAGAGAGAGGAGGTGAACATTACAGCAGTGATCAGAGGAGCATGCATTTTCATCAATATTCACATTTGACACTGAGAAATCAAGCTTATGGCCTAGTTTGTGGGTGGCGGTGGTAGTAAGCAAAGTGAGTCGAATGAGTCGATCAATTCCATGAAATCAGACACCATAGGCTTGGATGGGCAGCACACATGAATATTAAAGTCACCAAGAATCAGGATTCTGTCATGGATGGACATGGTATTTGACAGAAACTCGGAAAATTGGGAAATAAAGTCCTTGCTGCTAGGGGGCCGATAAACGAGGGCGATTAGGAGAGGTTTGTCCAAGTCAACCATGGTCAACTGTACTTCAGAGCTGGAGATCTACTATAGATGTCCCTAGAATCAGACACTAAGAACATGCAAATGGACCATATTAAAAAAAGTCTGTAAATGTGTATTCTACATTCTTATGGAATGAATACGATTTTTTTTTATAAAAAAAGATTTTTATTTTTTTTTGTATTTTATTTTGAGTAAATTTTCATAACACGATAATTTGCTGTGTAATTAATTAATCCAATTAACACGATAAACTGACAGCCCTAATTATAATATATTGTCTATATTCATGTCTTGCCCGAAAAGGTCTCAAATGGCCCTAAGAGAAGCCCTTTTTGTCACAAGTCTGTTGGAGAATGAGACCCAAATGTGTCTGAAGTAACATCATTGCCAGTGGTCCAGTTCACACGTATCATTAGTGTTGGCCAGTAGCACGTTACTTAGTCATTGTATTACTTTCCCAGTAACTTTGTAAGACTTTACAATTTCAAAAATAGAAATTATATTATAGTTAGTTACTAATGCAAGTAATGCTGTGTTACTGTGTTACAATAACACAATACTTACTATTAAAGTATATTTAGTTTTTAGACAGAGATGTGAGCCTGTAAAGATCAGCAGCTGAATGTGATGTTAGTGTTTAGAGTTACCTGAGCAGGTCACCTGCATGGTGTAACTGGAAGAACCAGACCTCCACGGTCCGCCACACTCCCTCAGTGCAGACTCAGAGCCAGAACAGAGAGGACGACGAACCTCCCACCGAGGTTGTTTAGAACCCTCCCTCATCCATGTTGAAACAGCAGAGCCACAGTCCAGCTGTCTGCACACTACAGCTGTTGCCTTCATGTTCCATCTCCATCCACGGTATGCAGGTCTCCAGACTCCCTGGTGGTTGAGCTCCAGTCTCCCAGCACAGCGTCTGCCTCCTACCAACCTCACATCATCACGTTCTGCACAGAAACAAGAGACAAACAACTACATTTAGAGGCATGTTTATCTGTAATTAAAAACATTACGTGTGTTGCTCCTAAATACTAATAAAACTGAGGTGATAATTGTTGGCCTCCTAGACTGAGGTGTGTGTTTAAGGCCACCTCCCTGAAATGTGAGAATTGTCTTATTTCACAGAAAGCTCCAACATTAAAAACCTCTGCATGCTTTTTCATCCTTCTCTCTCATTTGATTGACACGTCAAAGATATCACCAGAATGGCCTTATTTCATCTTCGTAATATTTAAAACATCTGATCTCTATAGTATTAACCCTTGTAGGGTGTTTGCATTTATGTTACTCTGGTGGACTGACATTATTGGGATTTTAAAACAATAAATCCATAACAATTTATGTACAAATTATGACATATGTTAACTTTATCTCAAATGTCAAGCAATTTAAACGGCATATACTGTATGGTTAATGTTTCCCATTTACCTCTGCTAGATCACAATTATGAATAAAAGTGATATTTGTTTTATTGTGATCAAATGTGATGTCTGTAAAAAGAAAATCCATGATAATCGAGACATTAATTTAATAAATCACGTTTATCTTGAAAAATATGAATGAAACAAGGTGGAAGCAGACAGTGAAGGAACACAGTGAACCTTTTTGTTACATTTCTACCATGTTTACTTGTTTTCATCAACAATCTCCACAGTCTGGGGTCCAGTTACACCACGTATGTAAGATAGATGTGTAGGGGTGCAGTGTGTTCTTTACATGTTCTTCACAGAAAATGAGACAAGGCCGATGACCAATAATAATAATAATAATAATAATAATAATAATAATAATAATAATAATAATAATAATAATAATAATAATAATAATAATAATAATAATAATAATAATAATAATAATAATAATAATAATAATACACTTTATTTGTATAGCACCTTTCATAGAATTGCAGCTCAAAGTGCTTTACAACAGAAAAAGATGGGCATAAAATGAGCACATAAAGTGCAGACATATAAAATCACAGTTTTTCACATTAGGATCTAAATAGTGCAATCAAATAGTAAAATATAATAGACATACAATGAGCACATAAAGTGCAGACATACAGTTTAGAACCTGTAATAAAAAGTAATATAGAATGGCAGAGTAAAATTATGCAATAGTGCATTGCAATAAGGTAGTTCTGAATGACTGTTTAACAGTTTAAAACTGTCTTAACCTTCCCTGTTTGATATCCACAGTTTAGAACCCGACAGTCTTCCTTCCTGTTTGATACCCACTTTGACCCTTCAAACCTCCCCCTCAGGGCGCAGTTCTAGGTCTGGGTCCCCACATAGTTTTAAAAACCTGACAGTCTTTCTTCCTGCTTGATACTCACATAGTTTGATACCTGACAGTTTAGAACCTGTGATAAAAGTAATAAAACAGTCAAATAGAATGGACAGAGTAAAATAGTGTCAGTACAATCAGCAGTGGAGTCTATTAAAAGGCTATGGTGAAGAGATACGTGTTTAGCTTATTTTTGAAGATATTTAGAGATCTAGCTTCCCTAATGTCCATAACTTTGGTGCATAGTTTGCAAAGGCTGCGTCCACGACTTCCTTTAGGCTGTGGTTTGAAACCTTCAAATAGACCAGTAGTAGATGATCGTAATATTCTAGAAGGCACATAGTTGACTAGATATGACTCATTTTATCATTTATCGTAGTTAAACATCCCTCAAACCAGAACACCACACAAGGGTTAACTGTGTCTGTTGAAGTCAGAGGTTCTATGTAGGATTGTTATTAACTGTATAACTGCATATATAACTGTTTCCACTAGAGGGCGCTCTAGGCGGAGCCACTCAAGAACACCACCAGGTGGCGAGTATACATAGAGATGTCTCCTCCTACTCTACCTCTTTCCCCCCAGCCTCTCAGTGAGAGGAGAACTCTAGAACTGCTGCTCATACCATGTGAATAAATAAACCACGCCAGTTAAAGGCTAAAGATAGAAACCATGCCTCTTGACCACATTATTGTCGCCCTATAGCCGGATTCTGTCAACAGTGTCTGATGCTGAAACCATAGTACATGCTTTTGTTTTGTCCAGACTCGATTACTGTAATAAATGATATGGACTACAACATTCTACTGTGAAAAGTCTTCAACTCATAAGAAATGCAGCTGCTAGAATCATTATCAAAACCACAGTCCATAACACACACACACACACACACACACACACACACACACACACACACACACACACACACACACACACACACACACACACACACACACACACACACACACACACACACACACACACACACACACACACACACACACACACACACACACACACACACACACACACACACACACACACACACACATGTATTAATCACCGTAGGAAATCCAGGGGTCATAGCAGCAGAGGGAGGCACAGGCAGGGTAATATAAATGTCAATACAAATATGAGAATGAAAGTAATGAACAAGATATGAATAAAAATTAAGCTGAGGTCTGATCTGCCGATCTCTCTCTCCCTCCGTGTGTGTGTGTGTGTGTGTGTGTGTGTGTGTGTGTGTGTGTGTGTGTGTGTGTGTGTGTGTGTGTGTGTGTGTGTGTGTGTGTGTGTGTGTGTGTGTGTGTGTGTGTGTGTGTGTGTGTGTGTTATGGACTGTGTGGTGATCATCAGCTTAGGCAGAAAACAGTTGTATCTCTATGGTGATCAGCCTCGGCTCGCTCTCGTCGTAAGGTGGCGAGCAGCAGGGCGAACGGCCTGGCTTTGATGTTGCGCTGGAGCCGGACGAGAGTTCTCCTGCCTCGTCTCCATTTCCGATGGAGACTGAGGATTACATGGAGGGGGCGAGAGCTCTCTTGTTCGAAGGCCCAATAGAGACGTATCACTCTCCCCCTCGGGGAGTGGCAGGGAGTGTTGCGTCTCCTTGAGGTCCCTTGTACTCCAGGGTTGGGTTAGAACCTCCGACCCCGAGACAAGATGCCCAGCTATCTGCCGCGTTGGATGGTGGCGACCGAGGCAGCCTCCCGTACGTGAGGGACGCGAGTGACGTGGAGGGAGGTAGGCAAGGGGAGTTGCTTGCCTTGTTCCCCGAGCTCATGGCGGCCGCCGCAGCCGCTAATGACGTGGCGTCCTGTGAGAGAGACGGGCAGTGTCTGCCCATTCTTCCCAGCAATGGAGTCCTACGTGTCACAGGGACAGGTAATCTCCCGCTTTGTTGGCCTTACCCCCGCCTATGTGCCAGTCACGCGGGTGGTGGGTTTGGTCCAGGGGCTAATGGACGGGGTGCCTCGACTTGATAGCCCGATGGCATCCATACTTTGTCCCGAAATGGTGTGGAATAATAATAATAATAATAATAATAATAATAATAATAATAATAATAATAATAATAATAATAATAATAATAATAATAATAATAATAATAATAATAATAATAATAATAATAATAATAATAATAATAATAATAATAATAATAATAATAGATTGTATTTGTAATGAACTTTTTGTTCACTAGGATCACAAAGTGCTACAGGGTTAAAACATAGTTAAAAATTAAATAAAAAAATTAAATAATTATTAACCCATTCTCCGCCAATCACGTGTTAAAGTGGAGATGAAGCATAGCGATAACCACATAGTCATAGCATCAAATTAGTATTTAGATAAACCACAGAAAAAATCACGTTATAAAAATAAGGCGTTTCTAAAAAAATACTATATATACTATATAAATGGACTTTAAGATGAGGGTTGTCTATAGGCTACTAGTTGTTTTTACTTTACTATATAAATGGACTTTAAGATGAGGGTTGTCTATAGGCTACTAGTTGTTTTTACTTTACTATATAAATGGACTTTAAGATGATGGTTGTCTATAGGCTACTAGTTGTTTTTACTTTACTATATAAATGGACTTTAAGATGAGGGTTGTCTATAGTCTACTAGTTGTTTTTACTTTACTATATAAATGGACTTTAAGATGAGGGTTGTCTATAGGCTACTAGTTGTTTTGACTTTACTATATAAATGGACTTTAAGATGATGGTTGTCTATAGGCTACTAGTTGTTTTTACTTTACTATATAAATGGACTTTAAGATGAGGGTTGTCTATAGTCTACTATTTGTTTTTACTTTACTATATAAATGGACTTTAAGATGATGGTTGTCTATAGGCTACTAGTTGTTTTTACTTTACTATATAAATGGACTTTAAGATGATGGTTGTCTATAGGCTACTAGTTGTTTTTACTTTACTATATAAATGGACTTTAAGATGAGGGTTGTCTATAGGCTACTAGTTGTTTTTACTTTACTATATAAATGGACTTTAAGATGATGGTTGTCTATAGGCTACTAGTTGTTTTTACTTTACTATATAAATGGACTTTAAGATGATGGTTGTCTAAAGGCTACTAGTTGTTTTTACTTTACTATATAAATGGACTTTAAGATGAGGGTTGTCTATAGGCTACTAGTTGTTTTTACTTTACTATATAAATGGACTTTAAGATGAGGGTTGTCTATAGGCTACTAGTTGTTTTTACTTTACTATATAAATGGACTTTAAGATGATGGTTGTCTATAGGCTACTAGTTGTTTTTACTTTACTATATAAATGGACTTTAAGATGATGGTTGTCTATAGGCTACTAGTTGTTTTGACTTTACTATATAAATGGACTTTAAGATGATGGTTGTCTATAGGCTACTAGTTGTTTTTACTTTACTATATAAATGGACTTTAAGATGAGGGTTGTCTATAGGCTACTAGTTGTTTTTACTTTACTATATAAATGGACTTTAAGATGATGGTTGTCTATAGGCTACTAGTTGTTTTTACTTTACTATATAAATGGACTTTAAGATGAGGGTTGTCTATAGGCTACTAGTTGTTTTGACTTTACTATATAAATGGACTTTAAGATGATGGTTGTCTATAGGCTACTAGTTGTTTTTACTTTACTATATAAATGGACTTTAAGATGATGGTTGTCTATAGGCTACTAGTTGTTTTTACTTTACTATATAAATGGACTTTAAGATGAGGGTTGTCTATAGTCTACTAGTTGTTTTGACTTTACTATATAAATGGACTTTAAGATGATGGTTGTCTATAGGCTACTAGTTGTTTTTACTTTACTATATAAATGGACTTTAAGATGAGGGTTGTCTATAGGCTACTAGTTGTTTTTACTTTACTATATAAATGGACTTTAAGATGAGGGTTGTCTATAGGCTACTAGTTGTTTTGACTTTACTATATAAATGGACTTTAAGATGATGGTTGTCTATAGGCTACTAGTTGTTTTTACTTTACTATATAAATTGACTTTAAGATGATGGTTGTCTATAGGCTACTAGTTGTTTTTACTTTACTATATAAATGGACTTTAAGATGATGGTTGTCTATAGGCTACTAGTTGTTTTTACTTTACTATATAAATGGACTTTAAGATGAGGGTTGTCTATAGGCTACTAGTTGTTTTGACTTTACTATATAAATGGACTTTAAGATGATGGTTGTCTATAGGCTACTAGTTGTTTTTACTTTACTATATAAATGGACTTTAAGATGAGGGTTGTCTATAGGCTACTAGTTGTTTTTACTTTACTATATAAATGGACTTTAAGATGATGGTTGTCTATAGGCTACTAGTTGTTTTTACTTTACTATATAAATGGACTTTAAGATGAGGGTTGTCTATAGGCTACTAGTTGTTTTTACTTTACTATATAAATGGACTTTAAGATGATGGTTGTCTATAGGCTACTAGTTGTTTTTACTTTACTATATAAATGGACTTTAAGATGATGGTTGTCTATAGGCTACTAGTTGTTTTTACTTTACTATATAAATGGACTTTAAGATGATGGTTGTCTATAGTCTACTAGTTGTTTTTACTTTACTATATAAATGGACTTTAAGATGATGGTTGTCTATAGGCTACTAGTTGTTTTTACTTTACTATATAAATGGACTTTAAGATGATGGTTGTCTATAGTCTACTAGTTGTTTTTACTTTACTATATAAATGGACTTTAAGATGAGGGTTGTCTATAGTCTACTAGTTGTTTTTACTTTACTATATAAATGGACTTTAAGATGAGGGTTGTCTATAGGCTACTAGTTGTTTTTACTTTACTATATAAATGGACTTTAAGATGAGGGTTGTCTATAGGCTACTAGTTGTTTTTACTTTACTATATAAATGGACTTTAAGATGATGGTTGTCTATAGGCTACTAGTTGTTTTTACTTTACTATATAAATGGACTTTAAGATGATGGTTGTCTATAGGCTACTAGTTGTTTTTACTTTACTATATAAATGGACTTTAAGGTGATGGTTGTCTATAGGCTACTAGTTGTTTTTACTTTACTATATAAATGGACTTTAAGATGATGGTTGTCTATAGGCTACTAGTTGTTTTTACTTTACTATATAAATGGACTTTAAGATGATGGTTGTCTATAGGCTACTAGTTGTTTTTACTTTACTATATAAATGGACTTTAAGATGATGGTTGTCTAAAGGCTACTAGTTGTTTTTACTTTACTATATAAATGGACTTTAAGATGATGGTTGTCTATAGGCTACTAGTTGTTTTTACTTTACTATATAAATGGACTTTAAGATGATGGTTGTCTATAGGCTACTAGTTGTTTTTACTTTACTATATAAATGGACTTTAAGATGATGGTTGTCTATAGGCTACTAGTTGTTTTTACTTTACTATATAAATGGACTTTAAGATGATGGTTGTCTATAGGCTACTAGTTGTTTTTACTTTACTATATAAATGGACTTTAAGATGAGGGTTGTCTATAGTCTACTAGTTGTTTTTACTTTACTATATAAATGGACTTTAAGATGATGGTTGTCTATAGGCTACTAGTTGTTTTGACTTTACTATATAAATGGACTTTAAGATGATGGTTGTCTATAGGCTACTAGTTGTTTTTACTTTACTATATAAATGGACTTTAAGATGATGGTTGTCTATAGGCTACTAGTTGTTTTGACTTTACTATATAAATGGACTTTAAGATGAGGGTTGTCTATAGGCTACTAGTTGTTTTTACTTTACTATATAAATGGACTTTAAGATGATGGTTGTCTATAGGCTACTAGTTGTTTTTACTTTACTATATAAATGGACTTTAAGATGATGGTTGTCTATAGGCTACTAGTTGTTTTGACTTTACTATATAAATGGACTTTAAGATGAGGGTTGTCTATAGTCTACTAGTTGTTTTTACTTTACTATATAAATGGACTTTAAGATGATGGTTGTCTATAGGCTACTAGTTGTTTTGACTTTACTATATAAATGGACTTTAAGATGAGGGTTGTCTATAGGCTACTAGTTGTTTTTACTTTACTATATAAATGGACTTTAAGATGATGGTTGTCTATAGGCTACTAGTTGTTTTGACTTTACTATATAAATGGACTTTAAGATGATGGTTGTCTATAGGCTACTAGTTGTTTTTACTTTACTATATAAATGGACTTTAAGATGAGGGTTGTCTATAGGCTACTAGTTGTTTTTACTTTACTATATAAATGGACTTTAAGATGATGGTTGTCTATAGTCTACTAGTTGTTTTGACTTTACTATATAAATGGACTTTAAGATGAGGGTTGTCTATAGGCTACTAGTTGTTTTTACTTTACTATATAAATGGACTTTAAGATGATGGTTGTCTATAGGCTACTAGTTGTTCTTACTTTACTATATAAATGGACTTTAAGATGATGGTTGTCTATAGGCTACTAGTTGTTTTTACTTTACTATTTAAATGGACTTTAAGATGATGGTTGTCTATAGGCTACTAGTTGTTTTGACTTTACTATATAAATGGCCTTTAAGATGAGGGTTGTCTATAGGCTACTAGTTGTTTTGACTTTACTATATAAATGGACTTTAAGATGATGGTTGTCTATAGGCTACTAGTTGTTTTTACTTTACTATATAAATGGACTTTAAGATGATGGTTGTCTATAGGCTACTAGTTGTTTTGACTTTACTATATAAATGGACTTTAAGATGATGGTTGTCTATAGGCTACTAGTTGTTTTGACTTTACTATATAAATGGACTTTAAGATGAGGGTTGTCTATAGGCTACTAGTTGTTTTTACTTTACTATATAAATGGACTTTAAGATGATGGTTGTCTATAGGCTACTAGTTGTTTTTACTTTACTATATAAATGGACTTTAAGATGAGGGTTGTCTATAGTCTACTAGTTGTTTTTACTTTACTATATAAATGGACTTTAAGATGATGGTTGTCTATAGGCTACTAGTTGTTTTTACTTTACTATATAAATGGACTTTAAGATGATGGTTGTCTAAAGGCTACTAGTTGTTTTTACTTTACTATATAAATGGACTTTAAGATGATGGTTGTCTATAGGCTACTAGTTGTTTTTACTTTACTATATAAATGGACTTTAAGATGATGGTTGTCTATAGGCTACTAGTTGTTTTTACTTTACTATATAAATGGACTTTAAGATGATGGTTGTCTATAGGCTACTAGTTGTTTTTACTTTACTATATAAATGGACTTTAAGATGATGGTTGTCTATAGTCTACTAGTTGTTTTTACTTTACTATATAAATGGACTTTAAGATGATGGTTGTCTATAGGCTACTAGTTGTTTTTACTTTACTATATAAATGGACTTTAAGATGATGGTTGTCTAAAGGCTACTAGTTGTTTTTACTTTACTATATAAATGGACTTTAAGATGAGGGTTGTCTATAGGCTACTAGTTGTTTTGACTTTACTATATAAATGGACTTTAAGATGAGGGTTGTCTATAGGCTACTAGTTGTTTTGACTTTACTATATAAATGGACTTTAAGCTGATGGTTGTCTATAGGCTACTAGTTGTTTTTACTTTACTATATAAATGGACTTTAAGATGATGGTTGTCTATAGGCTACTAGTTGTTTTTACTTTACTATATAAATGGACTTTAAGATGATGGTTGTCTATAGGCTACTAGTTGTTTTGACTTTACTATATAAATGGACTTTAAGATGATGGTTGTCTATAGGCTACTAGTTGTTTTTACTTTACTATATAAATGGACTTTAAGATGAGGGTTGTCTATAGGCTACTAGTTGTTTTGACTTTACTATATAAATGGACTTTAAGATGATGGTTGTCTATAGGCTACTAGTTGTTTTTACTTTACTATATAAATGGACTTTAAGATGAGGGTTGTCTATAGGCTACTAGTTGTTTTTACTTTACTATATAAATGGACTTTAAGATGAGGGTTGTCTATAGGCTACTAGTTGTTTTGACTTTACTATATAAATGGACTTTAAGATGATGGTTGTCTATAGTCTACTAGTTGTTTTTACTTTACTATATAAATGGACTTTAAGATGAGGGTTGTCTATAGTCTACTAGTTGTTTTTACTTTACTATATAAATGGACTTTAAGATGATGGTTGTCTATAGGCTACTAGTTGTTTTTACTTTACTATATAAATGGACTTTAAGATGATGGTTGTCTATAGGCTACTAGTTGTTTTGACTTTACTATATAAATGGACTTTAAGATGAGGGTTGTCTATAGGCTACTAGTTGTTTTGACTTTACTATATAAATGGACTTTAAGATGAGGGTTGTCTATAGGCTACTAGTTGTTTTGACTTTACTATATAAATGGACTTTAAGATGATGGTTGTCTATAGGCTACTAGTTGTTTTGACTTTACTATATAAATGGACTTTAAGATGATGGTTGTCTATAGTCTACTAGTTGTTTTTACTTTACTATATAAATGGACTTTAAGATGATGGTTGTCTATAGGCTACTAGTTGTTTTTACTTTACTATATAAATGGACTTTAAGATGATGGTTGTCTATAGGCTACTAGTTGTTTTTACTTTACTATATAAATGGACTTTAAGATGAGGGTTGTCTATAGTCTACTAGTTGTTTTTACTTTACTATATAAATGGACTTTAAGATGATGGTTGTCTATAGGCTACTAGTTGTTTTTACTTTACTATATAAATGGACTTTAAGATGATGGTTGTCTATAGGCTACTAGTTGTTTTGACTTTACTATATAAATGGACTTTAAGATGATGGTTGTCTATAGGCTACTACAGTTGTTTTGTCTCTGTTCTTCCTAAGAGGGCTCAGGTCTTTCAATGTCTGCAGCAAACTGCTGCAGATGTTCTACCAGTCTGTGGAGGCTGGTGCCCTCTTCTTCGCTGTGGTATGCTGGGGGGGCAACACCAACACAGACAAAATAAACAAACTGTCGAGAAAGCAAGCTCTGTGGTGGGAGCGGACCTAGACAGTCTGGAGGTGGTGGCAGAGGGGAGGACGAGGAGGAAGCTGTATGCTATCCTTGAGAACCCCTGCCACCCCCTCCATGATGAGCTGACCGCAATGCGGTCCACGTTTAGCCACAGACTTATCCCCCCCCGACATACCACAAAGCGCTTCGGGCAGTCCTTTGTGCCGGTGGCAATCAGGCTCCACAACCAGGCAGGGCCAGGACGGGCCAACTGCCGTGGACTGGAGGAGCTGGGTTGTGGACTGTAACCAATTCAATTAATTATTTAACATCATGATTGGACTTGTTTCTTTTTCTTTTCTTCCATTCACCACTTTTAGCTCTATTTTAGCCCTATTTTAGCTCTTCTTTTTAGCCCTATGTATTTGTCCATCTTTGTTTTTAACACATACTAAATAAGTGTATGTTATGTATATGTATACAGGCTGCTTTTGTATATAAGAATTTGTTCTTAATTGCTTGCCTGGATAAATAAAGGTTACAAAAAAAAATATATATATATATTAACTGTCTATAGGCTACTACTGTCTATAGGCTACAGGGACACTTGATGTATTTGACACAACAGTTGGTTGAGAAACGGGGTGTTTTTGTAATTTGGTTTTATTCAGAAATATGTTTGTCAGTGTCATTTTTTAGTCCCAGTCCGTCCCTGACTCCACATCTTTAAAGAAGCCTTTGCACTTGATGTGTAAGAGTCATGTTATTAATATATTTTCTTTTGTCTTTTTCCATATTTGGCATTAACACTTTAATGCGATGTGTTATGTCGTTTTTTCATGCCCCCCGTTGAGTGCCAACGACGCGAATTGTAGTTTGATTTTTTTATTAGCGATCTGAATTCATATTTCATCAACCGAGTCTCCCGTTGGTACAGCAGCCCCTCTAGGAGCTCCGATGGGAAAATACCGCCCCCTATCGTCTATCCCTGTGTAACTGCAGGCCATTCGATTACACTGGTGGATCTTTTTTACACAGAAATGCTGCAATAAATAATAATGCAGCAAAGAATACTGCCAGATTAGCGTATTTACACTGAACCCAGCAAAGGCGGCACAATGCCACCACTGTGTGTAGATTCAGACAGAACGCCATGTTCCTGAGCATCTCGGGTTGTGGTTCTGAAACAGGTCTCCAAGGAGGGAAGCACGAGGTGATAAACATGGAATATCTTCTAGTGCGTGCCAGGCATTACCCCTGCCCCCATTAAATGTTATGTCATGTAGCCTACATTTCCATCTGTCAGAAATGCCTTTATCCCGCAGTATGCAATGCAAGTTTCAAGTTTCAAGTTTCTTTAATAGTTGTCATACAGAAGTACAGAATACTTTCATACAAAATGCTTCTTACTGTTACACTCCAGAGACTGTGCTAGACAAGATAGTATCAAATAACATAGTATAGCATGTAATTTAGAAGTAGAAAATGAGGTCACAGTGTTCAGTATAGACATATGTACAATGTTCGATGCAGAATAGACGTAACTGAGTTACCATATAATATACAATACTATGCAGTGTACTAATGTACAGTACTATATAGTGCAAAGCAGAAATGGGATGAGGTACAATTTAGGTACAATTTACAGTAAGGTGTACGAGTTGTAGTGCAATCCTTCATCAATAAATATAAAGTGTGGGGAGTGGGTGCTACAGTGTGTTTGTTTAAAGTGGGTGTGTGCTATAAAGTGTGTGGAGTGGGTGCTACAGTGTGTTTGTTTAAAGTGAGTGTGTGCGTGTGGATGTGTGTGCTATGTGCGTTTGATGGTTGTTGTTGTGTAGTGTTCATTGTTCGTTTAGCAGCCTGATGGCCTGGGGATAGAAGCTTCTTTTTTTTTTTTTGGTCTTTTTCCCCCTCCATTTTCCTCTGATTTTCTCCCATCCCAATGTTAGTCGTATGCCAATTCCCAGTCCCTTCCTGGTCGCTGCGCACTTACCCCCCACAGTCAGATCATCTGGGAGAGTGGAGGCTACCACGTGCTTCCTCCGACACACGTCCAGCCAATCACCGCTTCTTTTCACCTGGCAGCGCGGATTCTCATCAAGAGGGCGTAGCGTGTGGGAGGATCACACTATCCCCCTCAAGTCCTATCCGCGCTTAGCAGGCGCCCCGACCGAACTGTAGGAGTCGCTGTTTACAACGACCCGGACCCACCCCGCCAGCTTCTCCCACCCTCTAATACAGCCAATTGTATTAGTGCAGACGGCCAGCCAAGCTGGTGACAACCCCGGAGCTGTGAGCTGGATTCGAACAGGCGAATCCAGCTCACAGCTCCGGGGTTGGTGACGAACGCAATCTCCGCTCGGCCACCTAACCGCCACGATAGAAGCTTCTTCTGAGTCTTTCTGTGCTCGCCTTGAGACTCCGGTATCGCTTGCCTGACCGCAGCAGTTCAAAGAGGCAGTTGTTCGGGTGACTGGAGTCTTTAATGATTCTCTTAGCCTTGCCCCTGCAACGCTTGTTGTAAATGTTCTGGAGGGTGGGGAGCCCCCCTCCAATTGTGCGTTCGGCTGAACGTGTCACTCTTTGTAGTCTGCTTCGGTCTTGTGCAGTGCTATTCCCAAACCAGGAGGTGATGTTGCCAGTCAAGATGCTCTCTATTGTACATGAGTAGAAGTTCTTAAGGATCTTCTGACTGACTTGGAACTTCCTTAGTCGCCTGAGGAAGTAGAGGCGTTGTCGTGCCTTCTTCACAACACTGTCAATGTGTGTGGTCCATGTCAAGTCCTCGGATATGTAGGCTTGTTCTGGTTTGTTCTGGAGACTGGTGTATGAGTCCAGGGCAGCCAGGTGATGTACCGTGAGCTTTATACAAAAACTCTCTAAGATAAAGATTGCATCTTCTCACGGGCGGCCGGGTAGCGCAGCGGACTAAGCTAATTCAATGAATAATTCATAATGTTTTACATACCTGAGCAGGTGAGGCCAACAGTCTTGCCAGGTGAGTTGGTGTTTATTTCTGAGTCTGACGTCAAACAGTCCAGGAGAAGGGACTCGTTGCCTTTACACTTGAATTCTTTGGTCCAGATTGGACCCTCTCCTTCTCCATAGAGCGCCCCCTCAAGGGCCAAAAGAGCCCCACAGCCAACCTGCCTACAGACCACCTCTGCATGCTGCTTGTCAAAGTCAACTTCAAATAGTGACCTCCACCCCTGATCAGACTTCATCTCCACTCTGCCTGAACACAGACCAGATCCATTCACAAGCCTCACCGAGTACCCTGTACACACACACACACACACACACACACACACACACACACACACACACACACACACACACACACACACACACACACACACACACACACACACACACACACACACACACACACACACACACACACACACACACACACACACACACACACACACACACACACACACACACACACACACACACACACACACACACACACACACACACACACACACACACACACACACACACACACACACACACAGTCAGAGAGAAGAAAAAAAGTCAGAATTAAAAACAGCCTAGACACAGCGGATCAATTTAGCCGCTTTACATATTGAGCGTCATTATGTCAAATGTCCTATGTCACTGGTAATACCGGTGTTGTCATGAGTTTATTAGTCATGGGAAACTTCACATCACCGCGGCAACCTTAGTACGGTCTCATTATTCTGACAAATCCACACGCAGGCAAATATTTTTTAGCAATTCACATGAGCCATCTGATGTCATACAGCTGTCTTAACGGATTTATTGATTTTAAATGCTTAAGAATGTTTTCTAATTACTCTGTTGCAATTGACTATGTTAATGTGCTACCACTGAAATGCATGGCAATGTATTTAGCCAGAAGGTATTATAGAACTATTATAAAAACTATTTTCTTTACATATACTACCTGTAAGACTGACATCAAAACTACCTGTAGGACTGCTGTCAAAACTACCTGTAGGACTGACATCAAAACTACCTGTAGGACTGCTGTCAAAACTACCTGTAAGACTGACATCAAAACTACCTGTAGGACTGCTGTCAAAACTACCTGTAGGACTGACATCAAAACTACCTGTAGGACTGCTGTCAAAACTACCTGTAGGACTGCTGTCAAAACTACCTGTAGGACTGACATCAAAACTACCTGTAGGACTGACATCAAAACTACCTGTAGGACTGCTGTCAAAACTACCTGTAGGACTGACATCAAAACTACCTGTAGGACTGACATCAAAATTACCTGTAGGACTGCTGACAAAACTACATGTAGGACTGCTGACAAAACTACCTGTAGCTGCTGTCAAAACTACCTGTAGGACTGCTGACAAAACTACCTGTAGGACTTCTGTCAAAACTACCTGTAGGACTGACATCAAAACTACCTGTAGGACTGACATCAAAACTACCTGTAGGACTGACATCAAAACTACCTGTAGGACTGACATCAAAACTACCTGTAGGACTGACATCAAAACTACCTGTAGGACTGACATCAAAACTACCTGTAGGACTGACATCAAAACTACCTGTAGGACTGCTGACAATTCATAAGTTTAGTTAAAAATAAATATATATAGAGAGAGAGCACAATTACAGTTGACAAGTATAGTATGAGGAGGTAGAAATGTATATTCTTTTATTTTTTATCCACCTTTTCTCCCATCCCAATTCCATTGTGCCAATTCTTCCCTCCCCTGTCTTGAATGTTGCTCGCATATGCCCCCCACTGGCTGGTTGTAGGGAGGATAGAAGCCTTGCATCATGTGTCCCCTCCACCTGAATTCTTTCCCCAATATATTTCCAGTTCCGCGTTCGCCTTCTGCGCTCTGATTGGCCACTGACTGGTCGCGCCAATCGTGTGACGGCAAGTTCTTTCACCGGTTAAGCTTAGGCACTCTTTCGAAGTTGGTTAAGGTTAGAGTTTGCCTTAGAGCAGGGCGATAGAACACCAGCCCTGATTCCAAACTCTAACCTTAACCAACTTCGAAAGAGTCGCCTAAGCTTAACCAGTGATAAACTAGGCGTTAGGTTGTTTGCAGGCTGTTAGACCCGGAATTGGGCAAAGACACAGCTCGTCACACGATTGGGCGCACATGTCACATGACCAGAAACGTCTGTGGCCAATCAGATCGCACCAGAAACGTCCGTGGCCAATCAGATTGCAGAACGCGAACGCGGAACTGGAAATGTATTGGGGAAAGAATAGACGCGTCCCCTCCGGTACACGAGGAGGCAGCCTGTCACATCTTTTCACCTGCCAGCGCGGACTCTCATTGGCGAGGTGTAACGTGTGGGAGGCTCACACTACCCCCGCCATTTCCTGTCTCTGCTGTGCAGGCGCCCAAACCGACCTGTAGGAGTCGCTGTCCACAACATCCAGATTACCACCGATCGACTTCCACCCGCTAATTCTGCCAATTGAATTAGTATGACGCTGGCCCAAGTCGGAGGCAACGCAGACAGCCGGAGTCGAACCCGGTGTCTCTTGCGTTGGTGACGAGCACAATGTCCGCTGCGCCACCCAGCCGCCTGTAGAAATGTATATTAATAATTAATTATGCGCCAATATTAAATCGATTTGCTTTGAAGGCACAATTGCATTTCCAATTAATATTAGGTTAGAAAAAACATTTGCTGATTTAATGTGACTTCCTTGAATGTGTCTCTGCATTGGCAGTGATGATGACAATCATAGTGAAGTATTTCATCCATTTGAAGCTATATGGTTTGAAGTGTTCTGACAACTATATCATTTATTGTGCATCTTGAATGAAAATCACCTGTTAATGATTCAGTTGTGTAACTATGATAAAGAAAAATATATTTTATGTCAAATATTGTATGCTCACACAAAGGTAATGTATGAGACTTTACACTGCACCAGAAATAAAGGGTATAGGTTCCCCTGAATCATCAAAGGTACAAAACTTGAAATTGTATCTGAATCTGGAGATTCTCTTCCTTCCGTCAAAGTTGAAAGTGTATCTCTTCATCGCATACAGGCTGGCTGGCAGTGTGCGGAAGTAAGAATATATAGAATATTGAAATTAGTTTTCTCTAAGAAATGCATCTGCATATCTACTCTATATATTTAACTATTTCTATATTTCCTATCGTTTCTCTTTCTACTCCAGTGCGCTCCACAGATTGGGCCGTCAGACAGACAACGTGTAACGGAGGATAGAGAGGCGCTTGTGGAGAGATCTATATGATGGAGGGGCCTTTTGTATTTGAGTGTTTGTGTGTGTGGGAAGGGGGGGGGGTAAATTGGAGATATTGTTCCAAATATGAAGGCAACACCAACATGTATTCATTCTCTCTCCCCCTCTCCCTCTGTGTGTGAGGGTGTGTGTGTGAGTTTTTGAACTGTAAGTTCAGTAAGTTCAGTCTAGTGTTTTTGATTTAACGTTCCACTGTGATCACCTTTTCCTCTAACAGAATAAGCAGCCCTTTATCATTGTCAGCTCTTTGTTGTATGTTTTTACAGTGTGAGGCAGACCCCAGGTGGTGAGCGCAGGCAACTGCACCTCCTCATCCATCACCCTCAACATAGGGGCCCCCCAGGGCTGTGTTCTGAGTCCCTTACTCTACTCCCTGTACACACACGACTCAGTGGCTCAGCGGAGTAACAACACAATCATCAAATTTGCTGACGACACAGTAGTGGTGGGCCTGATCTCTGCAAACGACGAGAGGGCCTACCTGGAAGAGGTCAAGGTCCTGGCGGGATGGTGCCAGGAGAACAGCCTCTCCCTGAACGTCAGCAAAACAAAGGAGATGATTGTGGACTTTAGGAGGTCGGGGGTCAAGGACTACAGCCCCCTCAGCATCGACGGGGCACAGGTTGAGAGAGTCAACAGCTTTAAGTACCTCGGAGCCTACATATCCGAGGACTTGACATGGACCACACACATTGACAGTGTTGTGAAGAAGGCACGACAATGCCTCTACTTCCTCAGGCGCCTAAGGAAGTTCCAAGTCAGTCAGAAGATCCTTAAGAACTTCTACTCATGCACAATAGAGAGCATCCTGACTGGCAACATCACCTCCTGGTTTGGGAATAGCACTGCACAAGACCGAAGCAGACTACAAAGAGTGACACGTTCAGCCGAACGCACAATTGGAGGGGGGCTCCCCACCCTCCAGAACATTTACAACAAGCGGTGCAGGGGTAAGGCTAAGAGAATCATCAAGGACTCCAGCCACCCGAACAACTGCCTCTTTGAACTGCAGCGGTCAGGCAAGTGATACCATAGTCTCAAGGCGAGCACAGAAAGACTCAGAAGAAGCTTCTATCCCCAGGCCATCAGGCTGCTCAACGAACAATAAACACTATACAACAACCATCAAATGCACACAGCACACACATCCACACACACACACTCACTTTAAACAAACACCACACTGCAGCACCCACTCTCCACACTTTAGATCACCTAAACACACTTTATATTTATTGACAAAGGATTTGCACTACAACTCGTACACCTTACTGTAAATTGTACCTAAATTGTACCTCATCCCATTTCTGCTTTGCACTATATAGTATTGTATATTAGTACACTGCATAGTATATTGCATATTATATGGTAACTCAGTTACTTCTATTCTGCATCGAACATTGTACATATGACTATACTGAACACTGTGACCTCATTTTTTACTTCTAATTTACATGCTATACTATTTTATTTCATACTTATCTTGTCTAGCACAGTCTCTGGAGCGTAACAGTAAGAAGCATTTTGTATAAAAGTATTCTGTACTTCTGTATGACAACTATTAAAGAAACTTGAAACTTGAAACTTAAATACATTTCTGTGATACAAAGGCCTCTGTTCCTCTCCTTCCTTTAATGGAAACCCTGTGTGGGGATTTAACTCAAAGTTAAACTGAAAGATTAAAATACCTGGCCTCGTCTTTGCTTCTGAAATAAGAGAGGATACTTTGTGCAACATTTTCAATATTTTGTGGTGTACAATGGATGATGTCTTGAGTGTAAAATAAACACCTGGATCTCCGTGGGGCGGGGCAAACATAGACCAATGAAAGCAGCAACATTGAACATTGTACATATGTCTAAACTGAACACTGTGACCTTTTTTACTTCTAATTTTACTATGTTTTTATTTCATACTTATCTTGTCTTGCAGTCTCTGGAGCGCAACAGTAAGAAGCATTTTGTACAAAAGTATTCTGTACTTCTGTATGACAACTATTAAAGAAACTTGAAACTTGAAACTTGAGCTATCCCCACTGAGTCTAATAGCGCCACCCACGAGTCTCTTGAGATATGAAAGTGTGGGCGTGGTTTTAGAATAGGGGCGTGTTTAACCCAGACCAATTCATGTATAAGTCTGTACTAAGTTGATTGACACCTCCCATAGTTGTGTGTCTGTGTGTTTCTCCAGTGGAAGTGTATGAGGCTTATTCATGGTCCTGTCTCTTTAAGAGAATTCAGCTACAGTGGGGAGTCCATTCATGTGCAAAAATGTTCCGAAATCATATGGCATTATTAGAAGGATTTCTTCTCTTGTGAATCGCTCCTGTCTTTTGAAACTTTATTATAGTTTGATATACCCATATTTATCATATTGTAATATTATTTTGGCCAGTACTTTTCCTACTTCTCTTCATAAACATTTTATATTGCAAAATTCATTCATAAGGCTTGCCACTACTTCTAATGAATCTGCTCCTCTTTTTAGGCAACTTAAAATACTATCAATCTTTGATATTATTGTAAAGCAGATATGTATTGTTATGTTTAACAGCACTTTTAATTTAGATGTATTTCCTATTGTTTTCCATAATTCTTTCATGTCAAACTCCAGTATTCATTCATATCCAACAAGGCAATCAAATAATATTAATCGTAATTTCTTCCGCACAACATTAGGTCAGGTCCTACAATTTGGAATTCAAAACCCTCTATAATAAAAAATTGCTCATCTATTTCATCACTCAAATACAGGCTTATTGTTTTGACTAATTATTAATGTTGTGGTTTTTGTTATTATTATTCATATTACTTAGATTATTATTATTGTTATTATTATTATTATCTTATAATTATTTTAATGTTATGAAAAAAAATATTATGAACTTGAGTCAGCAAACCTGTATTGTAAGGAACATGCTTACCATTTGCAACCCTAAGATAAACACATTTAAAAATGCTTTAATTAATAACAAAAGGTTTTCTTAAACAATCTGATACAGAACACTCTGTCCTACACACGCACGCGGGCGCACACACACACACACACACACACACACACACACACACACACACACACACACACACACACACACACACACACACACACACACACACACACACACGCACACACGCACACACACACACACACACACACACACACACACACACACACACACACACACACACACCTTGAGCGTGTTGAAGGTGGTTGTTGTGGTGTTCATGACACTAGAAAGAGTAGGATTTCATTGTATACTTGTATGCCGTGACAAATCAAACTCTTGACTCTTGACTTGACCCACTTTAACACATTGCCTCCTATTAGACAAGTATGAAGACATCCATGCCAGTGCTGTGTTAGACAAATGTAAATGAGACCATTTTGACAGCATTACAGCATGGTTCACTGTGTCTAAAGCTTTGCTCAGATCTAAAAACACAGTGCCAGCTACAGCTGCCTTATCAAGCCTGGGTTTGACTTGTTTTATAAAGTGCAAATGTGCAGTTTCAGTTGAATGATTCGCTCTGAAACCGAACTGCATGCGGTGCAGCCCAAACTCACCAGTGTTGAGAAAAGTGGTCAGCTGGTTAGCGACCACTTTTTCAGCAACCTTAGAGAGTCCTGCAACACCTCAAGCCCCTGGTGCGTGACTCCCCTCGACCCTCTGCAGTTTGCTCTCCAGGCAAACATCGGGGTGGAGGACGCCTTCATCTATAAGCTCAGTGAGGATTATGTTCTTCGACTTCTCTAGTGCCTTCAACGCCATCCAGCCATCACTGCAGGCAGAGAAGCTCTCCGTGATGCAGCTGGAGCACGGCTTGGTGGCCTGGATCAAGGACTACCTCACTGAGAGACCGCAGTACGTCAGACTACAGGACAGTCAGGCTGACGTACTGGTGAGCAACACCGGCACCCCCCAAGGAACTGTGGTCACTCTTCCTTTTCACCCTCTATACCTCAGACTTCTGCCACAATTCAAGTGGGTGCCACCTGCAGAAGTTCTCTGATGACTCCTCCATCGTAAGCTACATCACCGACACCGATGAGGAGTATAGAGACCTGGTGAGGAGTTTTGTGGGGTGGAGCGACAGCAACCAGTGATGGTTGAATTTAGATTTTTAATATATTTGTTTATTGTATTGAGATGTATTGTTGTGCTTTAAGTGAATATATATGCCTTGAAACATGATTGAGTAGATGGGTATGTGTGTGATTGGTGAACTTAAGATATTTTATATATAATATTTGTATGTGTTATTGAGGTGTATTGTATTGTTTTATTGTATTGTATTGTATTGTATTAATTGTATTGTATTGATGTTATTATATTGTATTGATTTGTGTGGACCCCAGTAATAGTAGCCTATGCCTGTGGCAATGGCTAATGGGGATCCGAATAAACTAAACTAAACTAAACTCAACACCAGTAAAGCCAAGGAGCTGGTGGTGGACTTCCGGCTCCCAACACCATCCGAGGGGAGGAGGTGGAGGTGGTGGAGTCATAAGTTCCTTGGGGTACACCTAAACAATAAACTGGACAGGTCGGACAACACAGAGGCCCTCTACAGGAAGGGACAGAGCAGGCTGTTCTTCCTGAGGAGACTCGGGTCCTTCAACGTTTGCAATAGACTGCTGGAATCATTCTACCAGTCTGTAGTGGCCAGCGTCCTCTGGTGTGGCATGCTGGGGGGGCTACATCAACTCAAGGGACTCCAACAAGCTCAACAAGCTGGTGAGGAAGGCTAGCTCCGTGGTGGGAGTCGAGCTGGTCAGACTAGAGGTGGTGGCAGAGAGGGGGATGAGAAGGAAGCTGGCTGCTATCCTGGAGAATCCCTCCCACCCCCTCTACCTTACGCATACCGCACCTTATGTGTATACTGTATACTTCATCAGAGCATATTTTTAGCATTTTTTGATTATATATTAGATTCGATTTTGATAATTAGATTATATTGTAACTATATTTATTGTAGGGCAAATATAACTGAGAGGGCATACTGTACATACCCTCATCTTGAACCTTGTTGCCCATATGCGCATGTCCAGATTTAATTATATTGTTATATTGTTTACACTGCCTTTTTATTACATTTTTATTTTTACTTCTCCACTGTACTATAATTCTATGACCTGTACCATGTCTTCTACTCTGAAATGACAGTGGATGAATAAATAAATAAGAACTAAAGCTAATCGGTGGAAATAGACTGCATTAATATTCCATAACAAGTCTTGTGTGCGTCTACGTGTCTAATGAATGAACAGTATAGGCTTAATATATTCCAGTTACCTGTTTCATTAGGATCCAGCACTATACACATGCTCTGCCCCACGCACAGTAAAAGCACAGTCCGCATGTATACAGACTGTACCTATACTGTACGTAGGGCAAAGCACACATACAGCATCTACCAAATCCTAATGAAACAAGTCATTAATGGAATAACAATCAATACTGCGTTCATTCATTACGCCGTAGGCTATATTATATTTCATTCATTCATATACAGTACTGCACGCGCGTGCGTGTGTGTGTGTATGTGTGTGTGTGTGTGTGTGTGTGTGTGCGTGCGTGTGTGTATGTGTGTGTGTGTGTGTGTGTGTGTGTGTGTGCGTGTGTGTGTGTGCGCACGCATGCGCGCTGCGGCAGGTGTACCACAAGCTGTATATGATGCCAATACATTAATCTAATCTAGTTTTGATGGGTCGCAACTAGACTCGCAAAGCACTTCCGCCATTCCATTTTCACACAGCTGCGTCACTAGTTGCCTTATAAGGAGCTCTGGAGGCGTTGTTTTGTATGCAAATGACCTGAACGGGAACGCGCTTTTGAGTTTAAGACAGAATCACATTCGCCAAGCAGGTACCAGATCTTGTCACAGGTGCGACCGTTTCAGCCACTTAATACATATTCCCAGCACGTTCAGGACTCAGTGTGAACTTGTCATTGATTCTGTCTCAGTGGTTCCAAGATAAGTCTTCCAAAATAACTCATTGGAACATTTTCGAGAATGAGACCCATTGTGTCTCATTCTCCAAGGACTTACGACAAAAAGGGCTTTCTCTTAGGGCCATTTCAGACTTTTTCGGGACGATTTGGGGATTCACCAACCGTCCCAATAAAACATATATAATTAATATTATATTATAATTAGTGCTGTCAGGCGATTAAATTTTTTTATCTAATTAATTACAGGATTTGTAATTAATTAATCGAATTAATCCCATTTTAATCGCATAACTATTTTATGCCTGATATTCTATAATCATATTTCAAATTGCATGTGTCCGGATGGCAGAATTCAGTACTGTATCTACAAAACCTTCTGTGTAGCTCCCTAAGGATTTCGAAAAAAATGTGCCTTGGATCAAAGCCATATAACTTTAACTGTTTACTATTTTCAAAACTTTTTTTTCCCCATGATTAACAGCAATAGCCTAATCTCAATATATCTCTAACAGATTACTCATATTTCGGAATTATAACCACTCAAAAATCCACTCGCTGCCCCCCCCCCCCACCCCCCGAAAGCCTGGATCAGCACTTTCAGCCACCTCGGCCCACATAAGCACCTCCCATGTTCCCCTAAATTGTGGCAAAGTTAGCTGTAGAGCAATTACGCCACGTGTGTTTTACATCGGTAACAGCACATCCTAACGCTAGACGGGGTTCTTAGCTTGTGGAATATGCAAAGCATTTGGTAATTATATCGAGAATTTAACGAATGAGAGCAGATTAAAAATGGTTAAAAATGCCGTTTAACATGGGAGCGGATGGAGTAGAAAACATGACCAGGTCCCCCGTAGCTACTAAACACTATAACTATTTTTTTTTCAAATTATAAGCTTTTGACACAATGAACATATATGTAAAATGAAGATATTTTCCCAATTTCATGAAATAATAATAAACACAGACACCGCTGTGCTCACACACACACACACACACACACACACGAAAGTAGTTTTCATGACCAGGGAGGCACAAGGGTTAATCATCATCCATTTACTAATTTGCTTAGATTGTTCAGGTCTGGTAAATTTTAGCATGGTGTTATTCACAGTCAAAGAGAAAAACAAATGTAATTGATATTCTCATTTGGTTCATTACAATTTACTCAAGCCTAGTAACAGACACAGTATTTCTGACACTGGGAATACATTCCCTGAGATCCATAGATGTCCCTAGAATCAGATACCAAGAACATGCAAATGGCCATATTAAAAAAAGTCTGTAAATGTGTATTCTACATTCTTATGGAATGAATACGATTATTTTTTTATTATAAAAAAATAAATAAAAAATGTATTCAATTTTGAGTAAATTTTCATAACGCGATAATTTGCTGTGTAATTAATTAATCTAATTAACGCAATAAACTGACACCCCTAATTATAATATATTGTCTATATTCATGTCTTGCCCGAAAAGGTCTCAAATGGCCCTAAGAGAAAGCCCTCTTTGTCACAAGTCTGTTGGAGAATGAGACCCAAATGTGTCTGAAGTAACATCATTGCCAGTGGTCCAGTTCACACGTATCATTAGTGTTGGCCAGTAGCACGTTACTTAGTCATTGTATTACTTTCCCAGTAACTTTGTAAGACTTTACAATTTCAAAAATAGAAATTATATTATAGTTAGTTACTAATCCAAGTAACGCTGTGTTACTGTGTTACAACATAACACAATACTTACTAATAAAGTATATTTAGTTTTTAGACAGAGATGTGAGCCTGTAAAGATCAGCAGCTGAATGTGATGTTAGTGTTTAGAGTTACCTGAGCAGATCACCTCCAGGGTGAAAAAGCCATTAAGCGTTGATGACATAACCCACGGTCCTATACACTCCCTCAGTGCAGACTCAGAGCCAGAACAGGCAGGATGAACCCTCAACACAGGTTGATCAGAATGACCCGTCTCTTCTGTTGAAACAGCAGAGCCACAGTCCAGCTCTCTGCACACTACAGCTGCTTCCTTCATGGTCCATAATCCCATATCTTGATAGATGATTACTGCAGGTCTCCAGACTCCCTGGTGGTTGAGCTCCAGTATCCCAGCACAGCGTCTGCCTCCTACCAACCTCACATCACGTTCTGCACAGAAACAAGAGACAAACAACTACATTTAGAGGCAGGTTTATCTGTAATTAAAAACATTACGTGTGTTGCTCCTAAATACTAATAAAACTGAGGTGATAATTGTTGGCCTCCTAGACTGAGGTGTGTGTTTAAGGCCACCTCCCTGAAATGTGAGAATTGTCTTATTTCACAGAAAGCTCCACCATTAAAAACCTCTGCATGCTTTTTCATCCTTCTCTCTCATTTGATTGACACGTCAAAGATATGACCAGAATGGCCTTATTTCATCTTCGTAATATTTAAAACATCTGATCTCTATAGTATTAACCCTTGTAGGGTGTTTGCATTTATGTTACTCTGGTGGACTGACATTATTGGGATTTTAAAACAATAAATCCATAACAATTTATGTACAAATTATGACATATGTTAACGTTATCTCAAATGTCAAGCAATTTAAACGGCATATACTGTATGGTTAATGTTTCCCATTTACCTCTGCTAGATCACAATTATGAATAAAAGTGATATTTGTTTTATTGTGATCAAATGTGATGTCTGTAAAAAGAAAATCCATGATAATCGAGACATTAATTTAATAAATCACGTTTATCTTGAAAAATATGAATGAAACAAGGTGGAAGCAGACAGTGAAGGAACACAGTGAATCTTTTTGTTACATTTCTACCATGTTTACTTGTTTTCATCAACAGTCTCCAGAGTCTGGGGTCCAGTTACACCACGTATGTAAGATAGATGTGTAGGGGTGCAGTGTGTTCTTTACATGTTCTTCACAGAAAATGAGACAAGGCCGATGACCAATAATAATAATAATAATAATAATAATAATAATAATAATAATAATAATAATAATAATAATAATAATAATAATAATAATAATAATAATAATAATAATAATAATAATAATAATACACTTTATTTGTATAGCACCTTTCATAGAATTGCAGCTCAAAGTGCTTTACAACAGAAAAAGATAGGCATAAAATGAGCACATAAAGTGCAGACATATAAAATCACAGTTTTTCACATTAGGATCTAAATAGTGCAATCAAATAGTAAAATATAATAGACATACAATGAGCACATAAAGTGCAGACATACAGTTTAGAACCTGTAATAAAAAGTAATATAGAATGGCAGAGTAAAATTATGCAATAGTGCATTGCAATAAGGTAGTTCTGAATGACTGTTTAACAGTTTAAAACTGTCTTAACCTTCCCTGTTTGATATCCACAGTTTAGAACCCGACAGTCTTCCTTCCTGTTTGATACCCACTTTGACCCTTCAAACCTCCCCCTCAGGGCGCAGTTCTAGGTCTGGGTCCCCACATAGTTTTAAAAACCTGACAGTCTTTCTTCCTGCTTGATACTCACATAGTTTGATACCTGACAGTTTAGAACCTGTGATAAAAGTAATAAAAGAGTCAAATAGAATGGACAGAGTAAAATAGTGTCAGTACAATCAGCAGTGGAGTCTATTAAAAGGCTATGGTGAAGAGATACGTGTTTAGCTTATTTTTGAAGATATTTAGAGATCTAGCTTCCCTAATGTCCATAACTTTGGTGCATAGTTTGCAAAGGCTGCGTCCACGACTTCCTTTAGGCTGTGGTTTGAAACCTTCAAATAGACCAGTAGTAGATGATCGTAATATTCTAGAAGGCACATAGTTGACTAGATATGACTCATTTTATCATTTATCGTAGTTAAACATCCCTCAAACCAGAACACCACACAAGGGTTAACTGTGTCTGTTGAAGTCAGAGGTTCTATGTAGGATTGTTATTAACTGTATAACTGCATATATAACTGTTTCCACTAGAGGGCGCTCTAGGCGGAGCCACTCAAGAACACCACCAGGTGGCGAGTATACATAGAGATGTCTCCTCCTACTCTACCTCTTTCCCCCCAGCCTCTCAGTGAGAGGAGAACTCTAGAACTGCTGCTCATACCATGTGAATAAATAAACCACGCCAGTTAAAGGCTAAAGATAGAAACCATGCCTCTTGACCACATTATTGTCGCCCTATAGCCGGATTCTGTCAACAGTGTCTGATGCTGAAACCATAGTACATGCTTTTGTTTTGTCCAGACTCGATTACTGTAATAAATGATATGGACTACAACATTCTACTGTGAAAAGTCTTCAACTCATAAGAAATGCAGCTGCTAGAATCATTATCAAAACCACAGTCCATAACACACACACACACACACACACACACACACACACACACACACACACACACACACACACACACACACACACACACACACACACACACACACACACACACACACACACACACACACACACACACACACACACACACACACACACACACACACACACACACACACACACACACACACACACACACACACACACACACACACACACACACACGTATTAATCACCGTAGGAAATCCAGGGGTCATAGCAGCAGAGGGAGGCACAGGCAGGGTAATATAAATGTCAATACAAATATGAGAATGAAAGTAATGAACAAGATATGAATAAAAATTAAGCTGAGGTCTGATCTGCCGATCTCTCTCTCCCTCCGTGTGTGTGTGTGTGTGTGTGTGTGTGTGTGTGTGTGTGTGTGTGTGTGTGTGTGTGTGTGTGTGTGTGTGTGTGTGTGTGTGTGTGTGTGTGTGTGTGTGTGTGTGTGTGTGTGTGTGTGTGTGTGTGTGTGTGTGTGTGTGTGTGTGTGTGTGTGTGTGTGTGTGTGTGTGTGTGTGTGTGTGTGTGTGTTATGGACTGTGTGGTGATCATCAGCTTAGGCAGAAAACAGTTGTATCTCTATGGTGATCAGCCTCGGCTCGCTCTCGTCGTAAGGCGGCGAGCAGCAGGGCGAACGGCCTGGCTTTGATGTTGCGCTGGAGCCGGACGAGAGTTCTCCTGCCTCGTCTCCATTTCCGATGGAGACTGAGGATTACATGGAGGGGGCGAGAGCTCTCTTGTTCGAAGGCCCAATAGAGACGTATCACTCTCCCCCTCGGGGAGTGGCAGGGAGTGTTGCGTCTCCTTGGGGTCCCTTGTACTCCAGGGTTGGGTTAGAACCTCCGACCCCGAGACAAGATGCCCAGCTATCTGCCGCGTTGGATGGTGGCGCCCGAGGCAGCCTCCCGTACGTGAGGGACGCGAGTGACGTGGAGGGAGGTAGGCAAGGGGAGTTGCTTGCCTTGTTCCCCGAGCTCATGGCGGCCGCCGCAGCCGCTAATGACGTGGCGTCCTGTGAGAGAGACGGGCGTTGTCTGCCCATTCTTCCCAGCAATGGAGTCCTACGTGTCACAGGGACAGGTAATCTCCCGCCTACGTGCCAGTCACGCGAGTGGTGGGTTTGGTCCAGGGGCTAAAGAACGGGGTGCCTCGACTTGATAGCCCGATGGCATCCATACTTTGTCCCGAAATGGACTACTAGTTGTTTTTACTTTACTATATAAATGGACTTTAAGATGATGGTTGTCTATAGGCTACTAGTTGTTTTTACTTTACTATATAAATGGACTTTAAGATGATGGTTGTCTATAGGCTACTAGTTGTTTTTACTTTACTATATAAATGGACTTTAAGATGATGGTTGTCTATAGGCTACTAGTTGTTTTTACTTTACTATATAAATGGACTTTAAGATGATGGTTGTCTATAGGCTACTAGTTGTTTTTACTTTACTATATAAATGGACTTTAAGATGATGGTTGTCTATAGGCTACTAGTTGTTTTTACTTTACTATATAAATGGACTTTAAGATGATGGTTGTCTATAGGCTACTAGTTGTTTTTACTTTACTATATAAATGGACTTTAAGATGATGGTTGTCTATAGGCTACTAGTTGTTTTGACTTTACTATATAAATGGACTTTAAGATGATGGTTGTCTATAGGCTACTAGTTGTTTTTACTTTACTATATAAATGGACTTTAAGATGAGGGTTGTCTATAGGCTACTAGTTGTTTTTACTTTACTATATAAATGGACTTTAAGATGATGGTTGTCTATAGGCTACTAGTTGTTTTTACTTTACTATATAAATGGACTTTAAGATGATGGTTGTCTATAGGCTACTAGTTGTTTTTACTTTACTATATAAATGGACTTTAAGATGATGGTTGTCTATAGGCTACTAGTTGTTTTTACTTTACTATATAAATGGACTTTAAGATGATGGTTGTCTATAGGCTACTAGTTGTTTTTACTTTACTATATAAATGGACTTTAAGATGATGGTTGTCTATAGGCTACTAGTTGTTTTTACTTTACTATATAAATGGACTTTAAGATGAGGGTTGTCTATAGTCTACTAGTTGTTTTTACTTTACTATATAAATGGACTTTAAGATGAGGGTTGTCTATAGTCTACTAGTTGTTTTTACTTTACTATATAAATGGACTTTAAGATGAGGGTTGTCTATAGGCTACTAGTTGTTTTTACTTTACTATATAAATGGACTTTAAGATGATGGTTGTCTATAGGCTACTAGTTGTTTTTACTTTACTATATAAATGGACTTTAAGATGATGGTTGTCTATAGGCTACTAGTTGTTTTTACTTTACTATATAAATGGACTTTAAGATGAGGGTTGTCTATAGTCTACTAGTTGTTTTTACTTTACTATATAAATGGACTTTAAGATGATGGTTGTCTATAGGCTACTAGTTGTTTTTACTTTACTATATAAATGGACTTTAAGATGAGGGTTGTCTATAGGCTACTAGTTGTTTTTACTTTACTATATAAATGGACTTTAAGATGAGGGTTGTCTATAGGCTACTAGTTGTTTTTACTTTACTATATAAATGGACTTTAAGATGAGGGTTGTCTATAGTCTACTAGTTGTTTTTACTTTACTATATAAATGGACTTTAAGATGATGGTTGTCTATAGGCTACTAGTTGTTTTTACTTTACTATATAAATGGACTTTAAGATGATGGTTGTCTATAGGCTACTAGTTGTTTTTACTTTACTATATAAATGGACTTTAAGATGATGGTTGTCTATAGGCTACTAGTTGTTTTTACTTTACTATATAAATGGACTTTAAGATGATGGTTGTCTATAGGCTACTAGTTGTTTTGACTTTACTATATAAATGGACTTTAAGATGATGGTTGTCTATAGGCTACTAGTTGTTTTTACTTTACTATATAAATGGACTTTAAGATGATGGTTGTCTATAGGCTACTAGTTGTTTTTACTTTACTATATAAATGGACTTTAAGATGATGGTTGTCTATAGGCTACTAGTTGTTTTGACTTTACTATATAAATGGACTTTAAGATGATGGTTGTCTAAAGGCTACTAGTTGTTTTTACTTTACTATATAAATGGACTTTAAGATGATGGTTGTCTATAGGCTACTAGTTGTTTTTACTTTACTATATAAATGGACTTTAAGATGATGGTTGTCTATAGTCTACTAGTTGTTTTTACTTTACTATATAAATGGACTTTAAGATGATGGTTGTCTATAGGCTACTAGTTGTTTTTACTTTACTATATAAATGGACTTTAAGATGATGGTTGTCTATAGGCTACTAGTTGTTTTTACTTTACTATATAAATGGACTTTAAGATGATGGTTGTCTATAGGCTACTAGTTGTTTTTACTTTACTATATAAATGGACTTTAAGATGATGGTTGTCTATAGGCTACTAGTTGTTTTTACTTTACTATATAAATGGACTTTAAGATGATGGTTGTCTATAGGCTACTAGTTGTTTTTACTTTACTATATAAATGGACTTTAAGATGATGGTTGTCTATAGGCTACTAGTTGTTTTTACTTTACTATATAAATGGACTTTAAGATGATGGTTGTCTATAGGCTACTAGTTGTTTTTACTTTACTATATAAATGGACTTTAAGATGATGGTTGTCTATAGGCTACTAGTTGTTTTTACTTTACTATATAAATGGACTTTAAGATGATGGTTGTCTATAGGCTACTAGTTGTTTTTACTTTACTATATAAATGGACTTTAAGATGAGGGTTGTCTATAGGCTACTAGTTGTTTTTACTTTACTATATAAATGGACTTTAAGATGATGGTTGTCTATAGGCTACTAGTTGTTTTGACTTTACTATATAAATGGACTTTAAGATGATGGTTGTCTATAGGCTACTAGTTGTTTTTACTTTACTATATAAATGGACTTTAAGATGAGGGTTGTCTATAGGCTACTAGTTGTTTTGACTTTACTATATAAATGGACTTTAAGATGAGGGTTGTCTATAGGCTACTAGTTGTTTTGACTTTACTATATAAATGGACTTTAAGATGATGGTTGTCTATAGGCTACTAGTTGTTTTGACTTTACTATATAAATGGACTTTAAGATGAGGG
The DNA here is from genome assembly GCF_963971535.1 of Notolepis coatsorum. Classification (NCBI taxonomy): domain Eukaryota; kingdom Metazoa; phylum Chordata; class Actinopteri; order Aulopiformes; family Paralepididae; genus Notolepis; species Notolepis coatsorum. The sequence continues at coordinate 169,727 of NW_028173142.1, forward strand.
TTGTCTATAGGCTACTAGTTGTTTTTACTTTACTATATAAATGGACTTTAAGATGATGGTTGTCTATAGGCTACTAGTTGTTTTGACTTTACTATATAAATGGACTTTAAGATGAGGGTTGTCTATAGGCTACTAGTTGTTTTTACTTTACTATATAAATGGACTTTAAGATGATGGTTGTCTATAGGCTACTAGTTGTTTTTACTTTACTATATAAATGGACTTTAAGATGATGGTTGTCTATAGGCTACTAGTTGTTTTTACTTTACTATATAAATGGACTTTAAGATGATGGTTGTCTATAGGCTACTAGTTGTTTTTACTTTACTATATAAATGGACTTTAAGATGAGGGTTGTCTATAGGCTACTAGTTGTTTTTACTTTACTATATAAATGGACTTTAAGATGATGGTTGTCTATAGGCTACTAGTTGTTTTTACTTTACTATATAAATGGACTTTAAGATGAGGGTTGTCTATAGGCTACTAGTTGTTTTTACTTTACTATATAAATGGACTTTAAGATGATGGTTGTCTATAGGCTACTAGTTGTTTTTACTTTACTATATAAATGGACTTTAAGATGAGGGTTGTCTATAGGCTACTAGTTGTTTTTACTTTACTATATAAATGGACTTTAAGATGAGGGTTGTCTATAGGCTACTAGTTGTTTTTACTTTACTATATAAATGGACTTTAAGATGATGGTTGTCTATAGGCTACTAGTTGTTTTTACTTTACTATATAAATGGACTTTAAGATGATGGTTGTCTATAGTCTACTAGTTGTTTTTACTTTACTATATAAATGGACTTTAAGATGAGGGTTGTCTATAGTCTACTAGTTGTTTTTACTTTACTATATAAATGGACTTTAAGATGAGGGTTGTCTATAGGCTACTAGTTGTTTTTACTTTACTATATAAATGGACTTTAAGATGAGGGTTGTCTATAGGCTACTAGTTGTTTTGACTTTACTATATAAATGGACTTTAAGATGATGGTTGTCTATAGGCTACTAGTTGTTTTTACTTTACTATATAAATGGACTTTAAGATGAGGGTTGTCTATAGGCTACTAGTTGTTTTGACTTTACTATATAAATGGACTTTAAGATGATGGTTGTCTATAGTCTACTAGTTGTTTTTACTTTACTATATAAATGGACTTTAAGATGAGGGTTGTCTATAGGCTACTAGTTGTTTTGACTTTACTATATAAATGGACTTTAAGATGATGGTTGTCTATAGGCTACTAGTTGTTTTTACTTTACTATATAAATGGACTTTAAGATGATGGTTGTCTATAGGCTACTAGTTGTTTTTACTTTACTATATAAATGGACTTTAAGATGAGGGTTGTCTATAGGCTACTAGTTGTTTTTACTTTACTATATAAATGGACTTTAAGATGATGGTTGTCTATAGGCTACTAGTTGTTTTGACTTTACTATATAAATGGACTTTAAGATGAGGGTTGTCTATAGGCTACTAGTTGTTTTTACTTTACTATATAAATGGACTTTAAGATGAGGGTTGTCTAAAGGCTACTAGTTGTTTTTACTTTACTATATAAATGGACTTTAAGCTGATGGTTGTCTATAGGCTACTAGTTGTTTTTACTTTACTATATAAATGGACTTTAAGATGATGGTTGTCTATAGGCTACTAGTTGTTTTTACTTTACTATATAAATGGACTTTAAGATGATGGTTGTCTATAGGCTACTAGTTGTTTTTACTTTACTATATAAATGGACTTTAAGATGATGGTTGTCTATAGGCTACTAGTTGTTTTTACTTTACTATATAAATGGACTTTAAGCTGATGGTTGTCTATAGGCTACTAGTTGTTTTGACTTTACTATATAAATGGACTTTAAGATGATGGTTGTCTATAGGCTACTAGTTGTTTTTACTTTACTATATAAATGGACTTTAAGATGAGGGTTGTCTATAGTCTACTAGTTGTTTTTACTTTACTATATAAATGGACTTTAAGATGATGGTTGTCTATAGGCTACTAGTTGTTTTTACTTTACTATATAAATGGACTTTAAGATGATGGTTGTCTATAGGCTACTAGTTGTTTTTACTTTACTATATAAATGGACTTTAAGATGATGGTTGTCTATAGGCTACTAGTTGTTTTTACTTTACTATATAAATGGACTTTAAGATGAGGGTTGTCTATAGGCTACTAGTTGTTTTTACTTTACTATATAAATGGACTTTAAGATGAGGGTTGTCTATAGGCTACTAGTTGTTTTTACTTTACTATATAAATGGACTTTAAGATGAGGGTTGTCTATAGTCTACTAGTTGTTCTTACTTTACTATATAAATGGACTTTAAGATGAGGGTTGTCTATAGGCTACTAGTTGTTTTTACTTTACTATATAAATGGACTTTAAGATGATGGTTGTCTATAGGCTACTAGTTGTTTTTACTTTACTATATAAATGGACTTTAAGATGATGGTTGTCTATAGTCTACTAGTTGTTTTTACTTTACTATATAAATGGACTTTAAGATGAGGGTTGTCTATAGTCTACTAGTTGTTTTTACTTTACTATATAAATGGACTTTAAGATGAGGGTTGTCTATAGGCTACTAGTTGTTTTTACTTTACTATATAAATGGACTTTAAGATGATGGTTGTCTATAGGCTACTAGTTGTTTTTACTTTACTATATAAATGGACTTTAAGATGAGGGTTGTCTATAGTCTACTAGTTGTTTTTACTTTACTATATAAATGGACTTTAAGATGATGGTTGTCTATAGGCTACTAGTTGTTTTTACTTTACTATATAAATGGACTTTAAGATGAGGGTTGTCTATAGGCTACTAGTTGTTTTTACTTTACTATATAAATGGACTTTAAGCTGATGGTTGTCTATAGGCTACTAGTTGTTTTGACTTTACTATATAAATGGACTTTAAGATGATGGTTGTCTATAGGCTACTAGTTGTTTTTACTTTACTATATAAATGGACTTTAAGATGATGGTTGTCTATAGGCTACTAGTTGTTTTTACTTTACTATATAAATGGACTTTAAGATGAGGGTTGTCTATAGGCTACTAGTTGTTTTTACTTTACTATATAAATGGACTTTAAGATGAGGGTTGTCTATAGGCTACTAGTTGTTTTTACTTTACTATATAAATGGACTTTAAGATGAGGGTTGTCTATAGGCTACTAGTTGTTTTTACTTTACTATATAAATGGACTTTAAGATGATGGTTGTCTATAGGCTACTAGTTGTTTTGACTTTACTATATAAATGGACTTTAAGATGATGGTTGTCTATAGGCTACTAGTTGTTTTTACTTTACTATATAAATGGACTTTAAGATGAGGGTTGTCTATAGGCTACTAGTTGTTTTTACTTTACTATATAAATGGACTTTAAGATGAGGGTTGTCTATAGGCTACTAGTTGTTTTTACTTTACTATATAAATGGACTTTAAGATGAGGGTTGTCTATAGGCTACTAGTTGTTTTTACTTTACTATATAAATGGACTTTAAGATGAGGGTTGTCTATAGGCTACTAGTTGTTTTTACTTTACTATATAAATGGACTTTAAGATGAGGGTTGTCTATAGGCTACTAGTTGTTTTGACTTTACTATATAAATGGACTTTAAGATGAGGGTTGTCTATAGGCTACTAGTTGTTTTGACTTTACTATATAAATGGACTTTAAGATGATGGTTGTCTATAGGCTACTAGTTGTTTTTACTTTACTATATAAATGGACTTTAAGATGATGGTTGTCTATAGGCTACTAGTTGTTTTTACTTTACTATATAAATGGACTTTAAGCTGATGGTTGTCTATAGGCTACTAGTTGTTCTTACTTTACTATATAAATGGACTTTAAGATGAGGGTTGTCTATAGGCTACTAGTTGTTTTTACTTTACTATATAAATGTACTTTAAGATGAGGGTTGTCTATAGTCTACTAGTTGTTTTTACTTTACTATATAAATGGACTTTAAGATGATGGTTGTCTATAGTCTACTAGTTGTTTTTACTTTACTATATAAATGGACTTTAAGATGAGGGTTGTCTATAGTCTACTAGTTGTTTTTACTTTACTATATAAATGGACTTTAAGATGAGGGTTGTCTATAGGCTACTAGTTGTTTTTACTTTACTATATAAATGGACTTTAAGATGATGGTTGTCTATAGGCTACTAGTTGTTTTGACTTTACTATATAAATGGACTTTAAGATGATGGTTGTCTATAGGCTACTAGTTGTTTTTACTTTACTATATAAATGGACTTTAAGATGAGGGTTGTCTATAGGCTACTAGTTGTTTTTACTTTACTATATAAATGGACTTTAAGATGATGGTTGTCTATAGCCTACTAGTTGTTTTTACTTTACTATATAAATGGACTTTAAGATGTTGGTTGTCTATAGGCTACTAGTTGTTTTTACTTTACTATATAAATGGACTTTAAGATGAGGGTTGTCTATAGGCTACTAGTTGTTTTGACTTTACTATATAAATGGACTTTAAGCTGATGGTTGTCTATAGTCTACTAGTTGTTTTTACTTTACTATATAAATGGACTTTAAGATGAGGGTTGTCTATAGGCTACTAGTTGTTTTTACTTTACTATATAAATGGACTTTAAGATGAGGGTTGTCTATAGGCTACTAGTTGTTTTGACTTTACTATATAAATGGACTTTAAGATGATGGTTGTCTATAGTCTACTAGTTGTTTTGACTTTACTATATAAATGGACTTTAAGATGTTGGTTGTCTATAGGCTACTAGTTGTTTTTACTTTACTATATAAATGGACTTTAAGATGAGGGTTGTCTATAGGCTACTAGTTGTTTTGACTTTACTATATAAATGGACTTTAAGATGATGGTTGTCTATAGTCTACTAGTTGTTTTTACTTTACTATATAAATGGACTTTAAGATGATGGTTGTCTATAGGCTACTAGTTGTTTTTACTTTACTATATAAATGGACTTTAAGATGAGGGTTGTCTATAGGCTACTAGTTGTTTTTACTTTACTATATAAATGGACTTTAAGATGATGGTTGTCTATAGGCTACTAGTTGTTTTTACTTTACTATATAAATGGACTTTAAGATGAGGGTTGTCTATAGGCTACTAGTTGTTTTTACTTTACTATATAAATGGACTTTAAGATGATGGTTGTCTATAGGCTACTAGTTGTTTTTACTTTACTATATAAATGGACTTTAAGATGATGGTTGTCTATAGTCTACTAGTTGTTTTGACTTTACTATATAAATGGACTTTAAGATGATGGTTGTCTATAGGCTACTAGTTGTTTTTACTTTACTATATAAATGGACTTTAAGATGATGGTTGTCTATAGGCTACTAGTTGTTTTTACTTTACTATATAAATGGACTTTAAGATGATGGTTGTCTATAGGCTACTAGTTGTTTTGACTTTACTATATAAATGGACTTTAAGATGATGGTTGTCTATAGTCTACTAGTTGTTTTGACTTTACTATATAAATGGACTTTAAGATGAGGGTTGTCTATAGGCTACTAGTTGTTTTTACTTTACTATATAAATGGACTTTAAGATGATGGTTGTCTATAGGCTACTAGTTGTTTTTACTTTACTATATAAATGGACTTTAAGATGATGGTTGTCTATAGGCTACTAGTTGTTTTTACTTTACTATATAAATGGACTTTAAGATGAGGGTTGTCTATAGGCTACTAGTTGTTTTGACTTTACTATATAAATGGACTTTAAGATGATGGTTGTCTATAGGCTACTAGTTGTTTTTACTTTACTATATAAATGGACTTTAAGATGAGGGTTGTCTATAGGCTACTAGTTGTTTTTACTTTACTATATAAATGGACTTTAAGATGAGGGTTGTCTATAGGCTACTAGTTGTTTTGACTTTACTATATAAATGGACTTTAAGATGATGGTTGTCTATAGGCTACTAGTTGTTTTTACTTTACTATATAAATGGACTTTAAGATGATGGTTGTCTATAGGCTACTAGTTGTTTTTACTTTACTATATAAATGGACTTTAAGATGATGGTTGTCTATAGGCTACTAGTTGTTTTGACTTTACTATATAAATGGACTTTAAGATGATGGTTGTCTATAGTCTACTAGTTGTTTTGACTTTACTATATAAATGGACTTTAAGATGATGGTTGTCTATAGGCTACTAGTTGTTTTTACTTTACTATATAAATGGACTTTAAGATGATGGTTGTCTATAGGCTACTAGTTGTTTTTACTTTACTATATAAATGGACTTTAAGATGATGGTTGTCTATAGGCTACTAGTTGTTTTTACTTTACTATATAAATGGACTTTAAGATGATGGTTGTCTATAGGCTACTAGTTGTTTTTACTTTACTATATAAATGGACTTTAAGATGATGGTTGTCTATAGTCTACTAGTTGTTTTTACTTTACTATATAAATGGACTTTAAGATGATGGTTGTCTATAGGCTACTAGTTGTTTTTACTTTACTATATAAATGGACTTTAAGATGAGGGTTGTCTATAGGCTACTAGTTGTTTTGACTTTACTATATAAATGGACTTTAAGATGATGGTTGTCTATAGGCTACTAGTTGTTTTGACTTTACTATATAAATGGACTTTAAGATGAGGGTTGTCTATAGGCTACTAGTTGTTTTTACTTTACTATATAAATGGACTTTAAGATGATGGTTGTCTATAGGCTACTAGTTGTTTTTACTTTACTATATAAATGGACTTTAAGATGAGGGTTGTCTATAGGCTACTAGTTGTTTTGACTTTACTATATAAATGGACTTTAAGATGATGGTTGTCTATAGGCTACTAGTTGTTTTTACTTTACTATATAAATGGACTTTAAGATGATGGTTGTCTATAGGCTACTAGTTGTTTTTACTTTACTATATAAATGGACTTTAAGATGATGGTTGTCTATAGGCTACTAGTTGTTTTTACTTTACTATATAAATGGACTTTAAGATGATGGTTGTCTATAGTCTACTAGTTGTTTTTACTTTACTATATAAATGGACTTTAAGATGATGGTTGTCTATAGGCTACTAGTTGTTTTTACTTTACTATATAAATGGACTTTAAGATGAGGGTTGTCTATAGGCTACTAGTTGTTTTGACTTTACTATATAAATGGACTTTAAGATGATGGTTGTCTATAGTCTACTAGTTGTTTTTACTTTACTATATAAATGGACTTTAAGATGATGGTTGTCTATAGGCTACTAGTTGTTTTTACTTTACTATATAAATGGACTTTAAGATGAGGGTTGTCTATAGGCTACTAGTTGTTTTGACTTTACTATATAAATGGACTTTAAGATGATGGTTGTCTATAGGCTACTAGTTGTTTTTACTTTACTATATAAATGGACTTTAAGATGAGGGTTGTCTATAGTCTACTAGTTGTTTTTACTTTACTATATAAATGGACTTTAAGCTGATGGTTGTCTATAGGCTACTAGTTGTTTTTACTTTACTATATAAATGGACTTTAAGATGAGGGTTGTCTATAGTCTACTAGTTGTTTTTACTTTACTATATAAATGGACTTTAAGATGATGGTTGTCTATAGGCTACTAGTTGTTTTTACTTTACTATATAAATGGACTTTAAGATGAGGGTTGTCTATAGTCTACTAGTTGTTTTTACTTTACTATATAAATGGACTTTAAGATGATGGTTGTCTATAGGCTACTAGTTGTTTTTACTTTACTATATAAATGGACTTTAAGATGAGGGTTGTCTATAGGCTACTAGTTGTTTTTACTTTACTATATAAATGGACTTTAAGATGAGGGTTGTCTATAGGCTACTAGTTGTTTTTACTTTACTATATAAATGGACTTTAAGATGAGGGTTGTCTATAGGCTACTAGTTGTTTTTACTTTACTATATAAATGGACTTTAAGATGATGGTTGTCTATAGGCTACTAGTTGTTTTTACTTTACTATATAAATGGACTTTAAGATGAGGGTTGTCTATAGTCTACTAGTTGTTTTTACTTTACTATATAAATGGACTTTAAGATGATGGTTGTCTATAGGCTACTAGTTGTTTTGACTTTACTATATAAATGGACTTTAAGATGATGGTTGTCTATAGGCTACTAGTTGTTTTTACTTTACTATATAAATGGACTTTAAGATGATGGTTGTCTATAGGCTACTAGTTGTTTTTACTTTACTATATAAATGGACTTTAAGATGAGGGTTGTCTATAGGCTACTAGTTGTTTTGACTTTACTATATAAATGGACTTTAAGATGATGGTTGTCTATAGGCTACTAGTTGTTTTTACTTTACTATATAAATGGACTTTAAGATGATGGTTGTCTAAAGGCTACTAGTTGTTTTTACTTTACTATATAAATGGACTTTAAGATGAGGGTTGTCTATAGGCTACTAGTTGTTTTTACTTTACTATATAAATGGACTTTAAGCTGATGGTTGTCTATAGTCTACTAGTTGTTTTTACTTTACTATATAAATGGACTTTAAGATGATGGTTGTCTATAGGCTACTAGTTGTTTTTACTTTACTATATAAATGGACTTTAAGATGATGGTTGTCTATAGGCTACTAGTTGTTTTTACTTTACTATATAAATGGACTTTAAGATGATGATTGTCTATAGGCTACTAGTTGTTTTTACTTTACTATATAAATGGACTTTAAGATGATGGTTGTCTATAGGCTACTAGTTGTTTTTACTTTACTATATAAATGGACTTTAAGATGATGGTTGTCTATAGGCTACTAGTTGTTTTTACTTTACTATATAAATGGACTTTAAGATGATGGTTGTCTAAAGGCTACTAGTTGTTTTTACTTTACTATATAAATGGACTTTAAGATGATGGTTGTCTATAGGCTACTAGTTGTTTTTACTTTACTATATAAATGGACTTTAAGATGATGGTTGTCTATAGGCTACTAGTTGTTTTTACTTTACTATATAAATGGACTTTAAGATGAGGGTTGTCTATAGGCTACTAGTTGTTTTGACTTTACTATATAAATGGACTTTAAGATGATGGTTGTCTATAGGCTACTAGTTGTTTTTACTTTACTATATAAATGGACTTTAAGCTGATGGTTGTCTATAGTCTACTAGTTGTTTTTACTTTACTATATAAATGGACTTTAAGATGAGGGTTGTCTATAGGCTACTAGTTGTTTTTACTTTACTATATAAATGGACTTTAAGATGTTGGTTGTCTATAGGCTACTAGTTGTTTTTACTTTACTATATAAATGGACTTTAAGATGATGGTTGTCTATAGTCTACTAGTTGTTTTTACTTTACTATATAAATGGACTTTAAGATGATGGTTGTCTATAGGCTACTACAGTTGTTTTGTCTCTGTTCTTCCTAAGAGGGCTCAGGTCTTTCAATGTCTGCAGCAAACTGCTGCAGATGTTCTACCAGTCTGTGGAGGCTGGTGCCCTCTTCTTCGCTGTGGTATGCTGGGGCGGCAACACCAACACAGACAAAATAAACAAACTGGTCAAGAAAGCAAGCTCTGTGGTGGGAGCGGACCTAGACAGTCTGGAGGTGGTGGCAGAGGGGAGGACGAGGAGGAAGCTGTATGCTATCCTTGAGAACCCCTGCCACCCCCTCCATGATGAGCTGACCGCAATGCGGTCCACGTTTAGCCACAGACTTATCCCCCCCCGACATACCACAAAGCGCTTCGGGCAGTCCTTTGTGCCGGTGGCAATCAGGCTCCACAACCAGGCAGGGCCAGGACGGGCCAACTGCCGTGGACTGGAGGAGCTGGGTTGTGGACTGTAACCAATTAAATAAATTATTTAACATCATGATTGGACTTGTTTCTTTTTCTTTTCTTCCATTCACCACTTTTAGCTCTATTTTAGCCCTATTTTAGCTCTTCTTTTTAGCCCTATGTATTTGTCCATCTTTGTTTTTAACACATACTAAATAAGTGTATGTTATGTATATGTATACAGGCTGCTTTTGTATATAAGAATTTGTTCTTAATTGCTTGCCTGGATAAATAAAGGTTACAAAAAAATATATATATATATATTAACTGTCTATAGGCTACTACTGTCTATAGGCTACAGGGACACTTGATGTATTTGACACAACAGTTGGTTGAGAAACGGGGTGTTTTTGTAATTTGGTTTTATTCAGAAATATGTTTGTCAGTGTCATTTTTTAGTCCCAGTCCGTCCCTGACTCCACATCTTTAAAGAAGCCTTTGCACTTGATGTGTAAGAGTCATGTTATTAATATATTTTCTTTTGTCTTTTTCCATATTTGGCATTAACACTTTAATGCGACGTGTTATGTCGTTTTTTCATGCCCCCCGTTGAGTGCCGACGACGCGAATTGTAGTTTGATTTTTTTATTAGCGATCTGAATTCATATTTCATCAACCGAGTCTCCCGTTGGTACAGCAGCCCCTCTAGGAGCTCCGATGGGAAAATACCGCCCCCTATCGTCTATCCCTGTGTAACTGCAGGCCATTCGATTACACTGGTGGATCTTTTTTACACAGAAATGCTGCAATAAATAATAATGCAGCAAAGAATACTGCCAGATTAGCGTATTTACACTGAACCCAGCAAAGGCGGCACAATGCCACCACTGTGTGTAGATTCAGACAGAACGCCATGTTCCTGAGCATCTCGGGTTGTGGTTCTGAAACAGGTCTCCAAGGAGGGAAGCACGAGGTGATAAACATGGAATATCTTCTAGTGCGTGCCAGGCATTACCCCTGCCCCCATTAAATGTTATGTCATGTAGCCTACATTTCCATCTGTCAGAAATGCCTTTATCCCGCAGTATGCAATGCAAGTTTCAAGTTTCAAGTTTCTTTAATAGTTGTCATACAGAAGTACAGAATACTTTCATACAAAATGCTTCTTACTGTTACACTCCAGAGACTGTGCTAGACAAGATAGTATCAAATAACATAGTATAGCATGTAATTTAGAAGTAGAAAATGAGGTCACAGTGTTCAGTATAGACATATGTACAATGTTCGATGCAGAATAGACGTAACTGAGTTACCATATAATATACAATACTATGCAGTGTACTAATGTACAGTACTATATAGTGCAAAGCAGAAATGGGATGAGGTACAATTTAGGTACAATTTACAGTAAGGTGTACGAGTTGTAGTGCAATCCTTCATCAATAAATATAAAGTGTGGGGAGTGGGTGCTACAGTGTATTTGTTTAAAGTGGGTGTGTGCTATAAAGTGTGTGGAGTGGGTGCTACAGTGTGTTTGTTTAAAGTGAGTGTGTGCGTGTGGATGTGTGTGCTATGTGCGTTTGATGGTTGTTGTTGTGTAGTGTTCATTGTTCGTTTAGCAGCCTGATGGCCTGGGGATAGAAGCTTCTTCTTTTTTTTTGGTCTTTTTCCCCCTCCATTTTCCTCTGATTTTCTCCCATCCCAATGTTAGTCGTATGCCAATTCCCAGTCCCTTCCTGGTCGCTGCGCACTTACCCCCCACAGTCAGATCATCTGGGAGAGTGGAGGCTACCACGTGCTTCCTCCGACACACGTCCAGCCAATCACCGCTTCTTTTCACCTGGCAGCGCGGATTCTCATCAAGAGGGCGTAGCGTGTGGGAGGATCACACTATCCCCCTCAAGTCCTATCCGCGCTTAGCAGGCGCCCCGACCGAACTGTAGGAGTCGCTGTTTACAACGACCCGGACCCACCCCGCCAGCTTCTCCCACCCTCTAATACAGCCAATTGTATTAGTGCAGACGGCCAGCCAAGCTGGTGACAACCCCGGAGCTGTGAGCTGGATTCGAACAGGCGAATCCAGCTCACAGCTCCGGGGTTGGTGACGAACGCAATCTCCGCTCGGCCACCTAACCGCCACGATAGAAGCTTCTTCTGAGTCTTTCTGTGCTCGCCTTGAGACTCCGGTATCGCTTGCCTGACCGCAGCAGTTCAAAGAGGCAGTTGTTCGGGTGACTGGAGTCTTTAATGATTCTCTTAGCCTTGCCCCTGCAACGCTTGTTGTAAATGTTCTGGAGGGTGGGGAGCCCCCCTCCAATTGTGCGTTTGGCTGAACGTGTCACTCTTTGTAGTCTGCTTCGGTCTTGTGCAGTGCTATTCCCAAACCAGGAGGTGATGTTGCCAGTCAAGATGCTCTCTATTGTACATGAGTAGAAGTTCTTAAGGATCTTCTGACTGACTTGGAACTTCCTTAGTCGCCTGAGGAAGTAGAGGCGTTGTCGTGCCTTCTTCACAACACTGTCAATGTGTGTGGTCCATGTCAAGTCCTCGGATATGTAGGCTTGTTCTGGTTTGTTCTGGAGACTGGTGTATGAGTCCAGGGCAGCCAGGTGATGTACCGTGAGCTTTATACAAAAACTCTCCAAGATAAAGATTGCATCTTCTCACGGGCGGCCGGGTAGCGCAGCGGACTAAGCTAATTCAATGAATAATTCATAATGTTTTACATACCTGAGCAGGTGAGGCCAACAGTCTTGCCAGGTGAGTTGGTGTTTATTTCTGAGTCTGACGTCAAACAGTCCAGGAGACGGGACTCGTTGCCTTTACACTTGAATTCTTTGGTCCAGATTGGACCCTCTCCTTCTCCATAGAGCGCCCCCTCAAGGGCCAAAAGAGCCCCACAGCCAACCTGCCTACAGACCACCTCTGCATGCTGCTTGTCAAAGTCAACTTCAAATAGTGACCTCCACACCTGATCAGACTTCATCTCCACTCTGCCTGAACACAGACCAGATCCATTCACAAGCCTCACCGAGTACCCTGTACACACACACACACACACACACACACACACACACACACACACACACACACACACACACACACACACACACACACACACACACACACACACACACACACACACACACACACACACACACACACACACACACACACACACACACACACACACACACACACACAGTCAGAGAGAAGAAAAAAAGTCAGAATTAAAAACAGCCTAGACACAGCGGATCAATTTAGCCGCTTTACATATTGAGCGTCATTATGTCAAATGTCCTATGTCACTGGTAATACCGGTGTTGTCATGAGTTTATTAGTCATGGGAAACTTCACATCACCGCGGCAACCTTAGTACGGTCTCATTATTCTGACAAATCCACACGCAGGCAAATATTTTTTAGCAATTCACATGAGCCATCTGATGTCATACAGCTGTCTTAACGGATTTATTGATTTTAAATGCTTAAGAATGTTTTCTAATTACTCTGTTGCAATTGACTATGTTAATGTGCTACCACTGAAATGCATGGCAATGTATTTAGCCAGAAGGTATTATAGAACTATTATAAAAACTATTTTCTTTACATATACTACCTGTAAGACTGACATCAAAACTACCTGTAGGACTGCTGACAAAACTACCTGTAGGACTGACATCAAAACTACCTGTAGGACTGCTGTCAAAACTACCTGTAGGACTGACATCAAAACTACCTGTAGGACTGACATCAAAACTACCTGTAGGACTGCTGACAAAACTACATGTAGGACTGCTGACAAAACTACCTGTAGCTGCTGTCAAAACTACCTGTAGGACTGCTGACAAAACTACCTGTAGGACTTCTGTCAAAACTACCTGTAGGACTGACATCAAAACTACCTGTAGGACTGACATCAAAACTACCTGTAGGACTGACATCAAAACTACCTGTAGGACTGCTGACAATTCATAAGTTTAGTTAAAAATAAATATATATAGAGAGAGAGCACAATTACAGTTGACAAGTATAGTATGAGGAGGTAGAAATGTATATTCTTTTATTTTTTATCCACCTTTTCTCCCATCCCAATTCCATTGTGCCAATTCTTCCCTCCCCTGTCTTGAATGTTGCTCGCATATGCCCCCCACTGGCTGGTTGTAGGGAGGATAGAAGCCTTGCATCATGTGTCCCCTCCACCTGAATTCTTTCCCCAATATATTTCCAGTTCCGCGTTCGCCTTCTGCGCTCTGATTGGCCACTGACTGGTCGCGCCAATCGTGTGACGGCAAGTTCTTTCACCGGTTAAGCTTAGGCACTCTTTCGAAGTTGGTTAAGGTTAGAGTTTGCCTTAGAGCAGGGCGATAGAACACCAGCCCTGATTCCAAACTCTAACCTTAACCAACTTCGAAATAGTCGCCTAAGCTTAACCAGTGATAAACTAGGCGTTAGGTAGTTTGCAGGCTGTTAGACCCGGAAATGGGCAAAGACACAGCTCGTCACACGATTGGGCGCACATGTCACATGACCAGAAACGTCTGTGGCCAATCAGATCGCACCAGAAACGTCCGTGGCCAATCAGATTGCAGAACGCGAACGCGGAACTGGAAATGTATTGGGGAAAGAATAGACGCGTCCCCTCCGGTACACGAGGAGGCAGCCTGTCACATCTTTTCACCTGCCAGCGCGGACTCTCATTGGCGAGGTGTAACGTGTGGGAGGCTCACACTACCCCCGCCATTTCCTGTCTCTGCTGTGCAGGCGCCCAAACCGACCTGTAGGAGTCGCTGTCCACAACATCCAGATTACCACCGATCGACTTCCACCCGCTAATTCTGCCAATTGAATTAGTATGACGCTGGCCCAAGTCGGAGGCAACGCAGACAGCCGGAGTCGAACCCGGTGTCTCTTGCGTTGGTGACGAGCACAATGTCCGCTGCGCCACCCAGCCGCCTGTAGAAATGTATATTAATAATTAATTATGCGCCAATATTAAATCGATTTGCTTTGAAGGCACAATTGCATTTCCAATTAATATTAGGTTAGAAAAAACATTTGCTGATTTAATGTGACTTCCTTGAATGTGTCTCTGCATTGGCAGTGATGATGACAATCATAGTGAAGTATTTCATCCATTTGAAGCTATATGGTTTGAAGTGTTCTGACAACTATATCATTTATTGTGCATCTTGAATGAAAATCACCTGTTAATGATTCAGTTGTGTAACTATGATAAAGAAAAATATATATTATGTCAAATATTGTATGCTCACACAAAGGTAATGTATGAGACTTTACACTGCACCAGAAATAAAGGGTATAGGTTCCCCTGAATCATCAAAGGTACAAAACTTGAAATTGTATCTGAATCTGGAGATTCTCTTCCTTCCGTCAAAGTTGAAAGTGTATCTCTTCATCGCATACAGGCTGGCTGGCAGTGTGCGGAAGTAAGAATATATAGAATATTGAAATTAGTTTTCTCTAAGAAATGCATCTGCATATCTACTCTATATATTTAACTATTTCTATATTTCCTATCGTTTCTCTTTCTACTCCAGTGCGCTCCACAGATTGGGCCGTCAGACAGACAACGTGTAACGGAGGATAGAGAGAGGCGCTTGTGGAGAGATCTATATGATGGAGGGGCCTTTTGTATTTGAGTGTTTGTGTGTGTGGGAAGGGGGGGGGGGTAAATTGGAGATATTGTTCCAAATATGAAGGCAACACCAACATGTATTCATTCTCTCTCCCCCTCTCCCTCTGTGTGTGAGGGTGTGTGTGTGAGTTTTTGAACTGTAAGTTCAGTAAGTTCAGTCTAGTGTTTTTGATTTAACGTTCCACTGTGATCACCTTTTCCTCTAACAGAATAAGCAGCCCTTTATCATTGTCAGCTCTTTGTTGTATGTTTTTACAGTGTGAGGCAGACCCCAGGTGGTGAGCGCAGGCAACTGCACCTCCTCATCCATCACCCTCAACATAGGGGCCCCCCAGGGCTGTGTTCTGAGTCCCTTACTCTACTCCCTGTACACACACGACTCAGTGGCTCAGCGGAGTAACAACACAATCATCAAATTTGCTGACGACACAGTAGTGGTGGGCCTGATCTCTGCAAACGACGAGAGGGCCTACCTGGAAGAGGTCAAGGTCCTGGCGGGATGGTGCCAGGAGAACAGCCTCTCCCTGAACGTCAGCAAAACAAAGGAGATGATTGTGGACTTTAGGAGGTCGGGGGTCAAGGACTACAGCCCCCTCAGCATCGACGGGGCACAGGTTGAGAGAGTCAACAGCTTTAAGTACCTCGGAGCCTACATATCCGAGGACTTGACATGGACCACACACATTGACAGTGTTGTGAAGAAGGCACGACAATGCCTCTACTTCCTCAGGCGCCTAAGGAAGTTCCAAGTCAGTCAGAAGATCCTTAAGAACTTCTACTCATGCACAATAGAGAGCATCCTGACTGGCAACATCACCTCCTGGTTTGGGAATAGCACTGCACAAGACCGAAGCAGACTACAAAGAGTGACACGTTCAGCCGAACGCACAATTGGAGGGGGGCTCCCCACCCTCCAGAACATTTACAACAAGCGGTGCAGGGGTAAGGCTAAGAGAATCATCAAGGACTCCAGCCACCCGAACAACTGCCTCTTTGAACTGCAGCGGTCAGGCAAGTGATACCATAGTCTCAAGGCGAGCACAGAAAGACTCAGAAGAAGCTTCTATCCCCAGGCCATCAGGCTGCTCAACGAACAATAAACACTATACAACAACCATCAAATGCACACAGCACACACATCCACACGCACACACTCACTTTAAACAAACACCACACTGCAGCACCCACTCTCCACACTTTAGATCACCTAAACACACTTTATATTTATTGACAAAGGATTTGCACTACAACTCGTACACCTTACTGTAAATTGTACCTAAATTGTACCTCATCCCATTTCTGCTTTGCACTATATAGTATTGTATATTAGTACACTGCATAGTATATTGCATATTATATGGTAACTCAGTTACTTCTATTCTGCATCGAACATTGTACATATGACTATACTGAACACTGTGACCTCATTTTTTACTTCTAATTTACATGCTATACTATTTTATTTCATACTTATCTTGTCTAGCACAGTCTCTGGAGCGTAACAGTAAGAAGCATTTTGTATAAAAGTATTCTGTACTTCTGTATGACAACTATTAAAGAAACTTGAAACTTGAAACTTAAATACATTTCTGTGATACAAAGGCCTCTGTTC
Source organism: Notolepis coatsorum (assembly GCF_963971535.1). NCBI lineage: Eukaryota > Metazoa > Chordata > Actinopteri > Aulopiformes > Paralepididae > Notolepis > Notolepis coatsorum. The sequence goes on from NW_028173142.1 coordinate 186,773, forward strand.
CTCTCCTTCCTTTAATGGAAACCCTGTGTGGGGATTTAACTCAAAGTTAAACTGAAAGATTAAAATACCTGGCCTCGTCTTTGCTTCTGAAATAAGAGAGGATACTTTGTGCAACATTTTCAATATTTTGTGGTGTACAATGGATGATGTCTTGAGTGTAAAATAAACACCTGGATCTCCGTGGGGCGGGGCAAACATAGACCAATGAAAGCAGCAACATCGAACATTGTACATATGTCTAAACTGAACACTGTGACCTCTTTTTTTTACTTCTAATTTTACTATGTTTTTATTTCATACTTATCTTGTCTTGCAGTCTCTGGAGCGCAACAGTAAGAACCATTTTGTACAAAAGTATTCTGTACTTCTGTATGACAACTATTAAAGAAACTTGAAACTTGAGCTATCCCCACTGAGTCTAATAGCGCCACCCACGAGTCTCTTGAGATATGAAAGGGAGTGTGGGCGTGGTTTTAGAATAGGGGCGTGTTTAACCCAGACCAATTCATGTATAAGTCTGTACTAAGTTGATTGACACCTCCCATAGTTGTGTGTCTGTGTGTTTCTCCAGTGGAAGTGTATGAGGCTTATTCATGGTCCTGTCTCTTTAAGAGAATTCAGCTACAGTGGGGAGTCCATTCATGTGCAAAAATGTTCCGAAATCATATGGCATTATTAGAAGGATTTCTTCTCTTGTGAATCGCTCCTGTCTTTTGACACTTTATTATAGTTTGATATACCCATATTTATCATATTGTAATATTATTTTGGCCAGTACTTTTCCTACTTCTCTTCATAAACTTTTTATATTGCAAAATTCATTCATAAGGCTTGCCACTACTTCTAATGAATCTGCTCCTCTTTTTAGGCAACTTAAAATACTATCAATCTTTGATATTATTGTAAAGCAGATATGTATTGTTATGTTTAACAGCACTTTTAATTTAGATGTATTTCCTATTGTTTTCCATAATTCTTTCATGTCAAACTCCAGTATTCATTCATATCCAACAAGGCAATCAAATTATATTAATCGTAATTTCTTCCGCACAACATTAGGTCAGGTCCTACAATTTGGAATTCAAAACCCTCTATAATAAAAAATTGCTCATCTATTTCATCACTCAAATACAGGCTTATTGTTTTGACTAATTATTAATGTTGTGGTTTTTGTTATTATTATTCATATTACTTAGATTATTATTATTGTTATTATTATTATTATCTTATAATTATTTTAATGTTATGAAAAAAAATATTATGAACTTGAGTCAGCAAACCTGTATTGTAAGGAACATGCTTACCATTTGCAACCCTAAGATAAACACATTTAAAAATGCTTTAATTAATAACAAAAGGTTTTCTTAAACAATCTGATACAGAACACTCTGTCCTACACACGCACGCGGGCGCACACACACACACACACACACACACACACACACACCTACACACACACACACACACACACACACACACACACACACACACACACACACACACACACACACACACACACACACACACACACACACACACACACACACACACACACGCACACACACACACACCTTGAGCGTGTTGAAGGTGGTTGTTGTGGTGTTCATGACACTAGAAAGAGTAGGATTTCATTGTATACTTGTATGCCGTGACAAATCAAACTCTTGACTCTTGACTTGACCCACTTTAACACATTGCCTCCTATTAGACAAGTATGAAGACATCCATGCCAGTGCTGTGTTAGATAAATGTAAATGAGACCATTTTGACAGCATTACAGCATGGTTCACTGTGTCTAAAGCTTTGCTCAGATCTAAAAACACAGTGCCAGCTACAGCTTCCTTATCAAGCCTGGGTTTGACTTGTTTTATAAAGTGCAAATGTGCAGTTTCAGTTGAATGATTCGCTCTGAAACCGAACTGCATGCGGTGCAGCCCAAACTCACCTGTGTTGAGAAAAGTGGTCAGCTGGTTAGCGACCACTTTTTCAGCAACCTTAGAGAGTCCTGCAACACCTCAAGCCCCTGGTGCGTGACTCCCCTCGACCCTCTGCAGTTTGCTCTCCAGGCAAACATCGGGGTGGAGGACGCCTTCATCTATAAGCTCAGTGAGGATTATGTTCTTCGACTTCTCTAGTGCCTTCAACACCATCCAGCCATCACTGCAGGCAGAGAAGCTCTCCGTGATGCAGCTGGAGCACGGCTTGGTGGCCTGGATCAAGGACTACCTCACTGAGAGACCGCAGTACGTCAGACTACAGGACAGTCAGGCTGACGTACTGGTGAGCAACACCGGCACCCCCCAAGGAACTGTGGTCACTCTTCCTTTTCACCCTCTATACCTCAGACTTCTGCCACAATTCAAGTGGGTGCCACCTGCAGAAGTTCTCTGATGACTCCTCCATCGTAAGCTACATCACCGACACCGATGAGGAGTATAGAGACCTGGTGGAGAGTTTTGTGGGGTGGAGCGACAGCAACCAGTGATGGTTGAACTTAGATTTTTAATATATTTGTATATTGTATTGAGATGTATTGTTGTGCTTTAAGTGAATATATATGCCTTGAAACATGATTGAGTAGATGGGTATGTGTGTGATTGGTGAACTTAAGATATTTTATATATAATATTTGTATGTGTTATTGAGGTGTATTGTATTGTTTTATTGTATTGTATTGTATTGTATTAATTGTATTGTATTGATGTTATTATATTGTATTGATTTGTGTGGACCCCAGTAATAGTAGCCTATGCCTGTGGCAATGGCTAATGGGGATCCGAATAAACTAAACTAAACTAAACTCAACACCAGTAAAGCCAAGGAGCTGGTGGTGGACTTCCGGCTCCCAACACTCCCCGACTCCCAACACCATCCGAGGGGAGGAGGTGGAGGTGGTGGAGTCATAAGTTCCTTGGGGTACACCTAAACAATAAACTGGACAGGTCGGACAACACAGAGGCCCTCTACAGGAAGGGACAGAGCAGGCTGTTCTTCCTGAGGAGACTCGGGTCCTTCAACGTTTGCAATAGACTGCTGGAATCATTCTACCAGTCTGTAGTGGCCAGCGTCCTCTGGTGTGGCATGCTGGGGGGGCTACATCAACTCAAGGGACTCCAACAAGCTCAACAAGCTGGTGAGGAAGGCTAGCTCCGTGGTGGGAGTCGAGCTGGTCAGACTAGAGGTGGTGGCAGAGAGGGGGATGAGAAGGAAGCTGGCTGCTATCCTGGAGAATCCCTCCCACCCCCTCTACCTTACGCATACCGCACCTTATGTGTATACTGTATACTTCATCAGAGCATATTTTTAGCATTTTTTGATTATATATTAGATTCGATTTTGATAATTAGATTATATTGTAACTATATTTATTGTAGGGCAAATATAACTGAGAGGGCATACTGTACATACCCTCATCTTGAACCTTGTTGCCCATAATGCGCATGTCCAGATTTAATTATATTGTTATATTGTTTACACTGCCTTTTTATTACATTTTTATTTTTACTTCTCCACTGTACTATAATTCTATGACCTGTACCATGTCTTCTACTCTGAAATGACAGTGGATGAATAAATAAATAAGAACTAAAGCTAATCGGTGGAAATAGACTGCATTAATATTCCATAACAAGTCTTGTGTGCGTCTACGTGTCTAATGAATGAACAGTATAGGCTTAATATATTCCAGTTACCTGTTTCATTAGGATCCAGCACTATACACATGCTCTGCCCCACGCACAGTAAAAGCGCAGTCCGCATGTATACAGACTGTACCTATACTGTACGTAGGGCAAAGCACACATACAGCATCTACCAAATCCTAATGAAACAAGTCATTAATGGAATAACAATCAATACTGCGTTCATTCATTACGCCGTAGGCTATATTATATTTCATTCATTCATATACAGTACTGCACGCGCGTGCGTGTGTGTGTGTATGTGTGTGTGTGTGTGTGTGTGTGTGTGTGCGTGCGTGTGTGTATGTGTGTGTGTGTGTGTGTGTGTGTGTGTGTGTGCGTGTGTGTGTGTGCGCACGCATGCGCGCTGCGGCAGGTGTACCACAAGCTGTATATGATGCCAATACATTAATCTAATCTAGTTTTGATGGGTCGCAACTAGACTCGCAAAGCACTTCCGCCATTCCATTTTCACACAGCTGCGTCACTAGTTGCCTTATAAGGAGCTCTGGAGGCGTTGTTTTGTATGCAAATGACCTGAACGGGAACGCGCTTTTGAGTTTAAGACAGAATCACATTCGCCAAGCAGGTACCAGATCTTGTCACAGGTGCGACCGTTTCAGCCACTTAATACATATTCCCAGCACGTTCAGGACTCAGTGTGAACTTGTCATTGATTCTGTCTCAGTGGTTCCAAGATAAGTCTTCCAAAATAACTCATTGGAACATTTTCGAGAATGAAACCCATTGTGTCTCATTCTCCAAGGACTTACGACAAAAAGGGCTTTCTCTTAGGGCCATTTCAGACTTTTTCGGGACGATTTGGGGATTCACCAACCGTCCCAATAAAACATATATAATTAATATTATATTATAATTAGTGCTGTCAGGCGATTACAAAAATGTATCTAATTAATTACAGGATTTGTAATTAATTAATCGAATTAATCCCATTTTAATCGCATAACTATTTTATGCCTGATATTCTATAATCATATTTCAAATTGCATGTGTCCGGATGGCAGAATTCAGTACTGTATCTACAAAACCTTCTGTGTAGCTCCCTAAGGATTTCGAAAAAAAATTGCCTTGGATCAAAGCCATATAACTTTAACTGTTTACTATTTTCAAAACTTTTTTTTCCCCATGATTAACAGCAATAGCCTAATCTCAATATATCTCTAACAGATTACTCATATTTCGGAATTATAACCACTCAAAAATCCACTCGCTGCCCCCCCCCCCCACCCCCCGAAAGCCTGGATCAGCACTTTCAGCCACCTCGGCCCACATAAGCACCTCCCATGTTCCCCTAAATTGTGGCAAAGTTAGCTGTAGAGCAATTACGCCACGTGTGTTTTACATCGGTAACAGCACATCCTAACGCTAGACGGGGTTCTTAGCTTGTGGAATATGCAAAGCATTTGGTAATTATATCGAGAATTTAACGAATGAGAGCAGATTAAAAATGGTTAAAAATGCCGTTTAACATGGGAGCGGATGGAGTAGAAAACATGACCAGGTCCCCCGTAGCTACTAAACACTATAACTATTTTTTTTTCAAATTATAAGCTTTTGACACAATGAACATAATGTAAAATGAAGATATTTTCCCAATTTCATGAAATAATAATAAACACAGACACCGCTGTGCTCACACACACACACACACACACACACACGAAAGTAGTTTTCATGACCAGGGAGGCACAAGGGTTAATCATCATCCATTTACTAATTTGCTTAGATTTTTCAGGTCTGGTCAATTTTAGCATGGTGTTATTCACAGTCAAAGAGAAAAACAAATGTAATTGATATTCTCATTTGGTTCATTACAATTTACTCAAGCCTAGTAACAGACACAGTATTTCTGACACTGGGAATACATTCCCTGAGATCCATAGATGTCCCTAATCAGATACCAAGAACATGCAAATGGCCATATTAAAAAAAGTCTGTAAATGTGTATTCTACATTCTTATGGAATGAATACGATTATTTTTTTATTATAAAAAAATAAATAAAAAATGTATTCAATTTTGAGTAAA